>NC_058411.1:58849739-59149739 GCF_002201575.2 Neomonachus schauinslandi | reverse complement strand
CAATTAAGAGAGTGAAAGAGAAAGCCATGGGTGGGAGTAGATATTTGAAATATGTATATTGACAAATGACTCCTATCCTGAACATGTAAATGACTCTTACAAATCAATAAGGAAAAGTCAGGTGAGGGGGGGGGAAGGACAGAAGACTTAGCAGTCATTTCATATATGCAAATCTAGGAAAACATTCTCCAACTCATTGAAATTAAACCCACAATGCAATTTCACAATACATCCATCCAAATGGCTAAAATGGAAACATATATACCTTACCAAATGTCCCTGAGGATGTAGAACAACTGTTCCATTCTAGGAGTACACATAACAGAAAAAGGTATACACAGTCACCAAAAGACATGTGTAAGAACGTTCAGAAGTATAATAGCCTCAAACCAGACCATTAGAAGTAAAATGAATATTTACACTGCAATACTATACTGCAATGAAAAAGAATGAACTATAGCCACATAATACAAAATGGATGGATAATAATGTTGAACTAAAGAAGACAGCTTCAGAAGAGCACCTATTGTATGATTCCATTTCAATTAAGTTCAAAAGAAGGCAAAACTCATCCAGGGTAGTATATACTGGGTTAGTGGTTACCCTTCCTGGGAGAAAGTGATAACTTGAAGGGGACAACAGGGGACTTCTGGGTGCTGACTGTATTCTGGATGATGGATTAGATAGGTGTTCATGTGAAAATTTTGTTAGGCTGAACATTTATGACTTGTTCATTTTTCTCTATATATGAAATATGCTATACTTTGATTAAAAGTCACTTTAAAAATTATAGTATGAAAATTTCCAATTCTGGCCATGATTTGATTTCCTACTATAAACAACCAAACTTGCCCTCCCACCAGAAACAACTAGAAAACTGGATAAAATATGGAGCAGCTGTTTTCAGAAAATGGATAACCAGCAGTGCAGGACTGTTTTCCCTAAAAGAAGGGAAACATGAAGTTATCTTTATGATCACCCCTGCATTCCTCCTGGAAAAAATTTCTAGACCCCATGTAGGAAGGAGCAATCCAACCAAGGTACAGTGGTCTTGTTGAATTAAGGACACAGATTAGAGTTTACGAAGACCAAGGCAGCTCTAATTTAGAAGACAAAATACCAGAGAGACATCAGCTATGTGGAGAAGGAGTTCCAGAAAACTTCATGGGGTCTTCCTGGTTTTTTTGATAAACTATAGGATGTACTTATGTATAATAAAATTCTACAAGACCAGGCAAAGAACTATAGGAGAACTGGAGCTAACACATTCTCAGAGCTCACATAGGGCTGGGAGATTTTTATTTTATTTTATTTATTTTTTATTGAATTATAGCTGACATACAATGTTACATTATTTTCAGAAGTACAACACAAACGATATGACAACTCTATACATTATGTTATGCTTACCATAAGCGTAGCTACCTTCTCTCACCATACCATGCTGTTACAATACCATTGCCTATATTCTCTATGCTGTACCTTTTATCCCCATGACATATTCACACCATAACTGGAAGCCTGTACTTCTCATTCCCTTTCACCCATTTTGCCTATTCCACCCTTCCCTCCACCCTCTGGTAATCATCAATTTATTCTCTGTATTTGTGGGTCTGTTTCTGCTTTTTTGGCTTTGTGTGTTTGTTCATTTGTTTTGTTTTTTAGATTCCATATATAAGTGAAATTATATGGTATTTGTCTTTCTCTGTTTGACTTATTTCACTTAGCTTAATTCCCTCTAGGTCCATCCATGTTGTCACAAATGGCAAGATCTCATTCTTTTTTATGGCTGAATATACCACATTGTCTTTATCCATTGATTTATTGATGAACGCTTGAGCTGATTCTATAACTTAGCTATTGTAAATAATGCTACAATAAACATAAGGGTGCATATATCTTTTCAAATTAGTGTTTTTGTTTTCTTTGGGTAAATATCTAATAGTGGAATTAATGGGTCATACAGCATTTCTATTTTCAGTTTTTTTAGGAACCTCCATGCTGTTTTCCACAGTGGCTGTACCAATTTATATTCTTACCAAGAGTGCACAAGAATTCCTTTTTTTCCACATTCTTGCCAGCACTTGTTATTTCTTGTCTATTTGATTCTAGCCATTCTGACAGATGTATGGTGATATTTCATTGTGGTTTTGATTTGCATTTCCCTGATGATTAGTGATGCTGAGCATCTTTTCATGTGTTATTTTAAATAGCCAGAGTAGAAAGATGTCACTGAAAACATGGAGCATTCTGTTCAGATTCCAGAAGGGTCACACCTTTTAGTAGGACTAAACTAGCTCTAGAATAAGAGTTACTCTAGATCCATCTTAAAAAACTTAAAAACAAGCTTTGAAACATGAAGATGACCCATAAGAAATATAACTGCCTGAAAAACAAACTAAAAATACTTTTTTTAGGGGTGCCTAGGTGGCTCAGTTGTTTAAGCATTCTGACTTGTGATTTCAGCTCAGGTCATGATCTCATGGGTCATGAGATCAAGCCTTGTGTTGGGCTCTGCGCTCAGCAGGGAGTCTGCTTGAGATTCTTTCTCTCCATCTTCCTCATTCGCACTCCCCACTCATGCACGCTCTCTTTCTCTCTCAAATAAATAAATCTTTTTAAAGATTACTTTTTTAAAGGAGAACACTGAAATCCAACCATTCAACAATGTAACATTTACAATGCCCAACATCCAGTCAAAAATAACAAAGATGCTGGAAAGCATGACCCACATCCAGGAGAAAAATCAGTCCACAGAAACAGACCCAGAAATGAGAGATGATGAAATTAGCAAAGACTTTAAAGCAGCTATAGTAAATATGATCAAGGATTTAAAGGAAAACTATAAATCATGTATTTAATAAGGACAAAAAGTCCCAAGTAGAATAAAGAAAATGAAATCCACTGAAAGACAAATTATGTCCAAATTGCTATAAAGGAATGACAAAGAGAAAATCTTGCATTCAGCCCTCCCCAAAAGACACATATACAGAAGAAGAAAGATGAAAATGACAACAGAATTCTTATCAGAAGTTTATAAGCCAAAAGAAATAGACAAATATCTTTAAAGTATTGATAGAAAAAAAAGACAACCTAGATTTCCATTTCCAGAGAATTTTTTTTTTACAAAAGCAAAATAAAGTTTTCCCACAGAAAATTCATTGCCTGCATCCCCATGTATAATAAGAAATATTAAAGGAAGGAATATGGCCGGCATAAGGAAAATGACAGCAGATGGAAATTTGTATCTACACAAGGAAGAAGAACATCAGAAATGATCAATGTGTGAGTAAATGTAAAAGAATTTTTCTTATTTTAAAATTTTACTTAATAATAGACTGCTTCAAACAAAAAATAGCACAATGTAGGGTTTATAACATATGCAGAAGTAAGGATCATGACAGTAGTAGTACAAAGGAATGGATTCAAAAAATAGAAACATTCTGTGGTTTCTTACATAATATGGAATGTGGTACACTATTAGTTGAAGGCAGACTAAATTGAGGTAAAAATACATATTTTGAATTCTTAAGCAAGAACTTAAAAATAAAGCAAATTCATGAACACAGGATGCCTTTCCATTTATTTGTGTCTTCATTAATTCTTTTATCAATGTATTACAGTTTTCAGTGTGTAAGTCTTCCACCTCCTTGGTTAAGTTTAGTCCTAACTATTTTATTCTTTTTGATGCTATTGTAAATGGAATTAGTTTTTAAATTTCCTTTTCAGATCATCATTGTTAGTGCATAGAAATGCAACTGATTTTTATATGTTGATTTTGTATCCTGTAGTCTTACAGAATTTGTTAGTTCTAAAGGCTTTTTGGTAAACTCTTTAGGGTTTGCCATGTGTAAGATCATGTCAACTGAAACACAGACAATTTTATTTCATCCTTTCAGATTTGGATGTCTTTTATTTCTTTTTCTTGCCTAATTGCTCTATTTAGGACTCCCAGTACTATGTGGAATAGAAGTGGTAAGAGTAAATGTCCTTTTTTATTCCTGATTTTGAGGAAAAGCTTTCAGTTTTTCACAACTGAATATGATGTTACCTGTGTGGGTTTGTCATATATGCCTGCCTTGTGTTAAGGGACACTCTTTCTGAATGTTTTCTCAGCATTTTTATCCAGAAAAGGTATTGAATTTTGTCAAGTGCTTTTACTGAATCTATTGAGATAATTGTATGATTTTTATTCTTCATCTTGTTAATGTGGTGTATCACATTTACTGATTTGCATATATTGAACCATTCTTGCATCCCAGGGATAAATCCTTCCTGATCATGGTATATGATGCTTTTAATGTACTGTTGAATCTGGCTTGCTAGTATTTTGTCAATAAATTTTGCATCTATGTTCATCACGAATACTGGATGATAGTTTTTGTTGTGGTTGTTGTACCATCTTTGTCTGGCTTTGGATTGATGAAACAAATTAAAGAAGAAACAAATAAATGGAAAGACATTCCATGTTCATGAATTGGAATACTCAATATTGTTAAAAAGTCCATACTACTCAAAGCAATCCCTATCTACAGATTCAATGTTATTATTATTCAATGTATAAATAAACCCATACATCTAATCTTGAACAAGGATGCGAAGAATACACAATGGAGAAAGGACAGTCTCTCTAATAAATGGTGTTTGGAAAACTGAATATCCAAATGCAAAAGAATGAAATGGAACATTTATCTTATACCATATACAAAAATCAACTCAAAATGGATTAAGGAGTTAAATGTAAGACTTGAAACCATAAAATTCCTAGAAGAAAACTGTGGGAAAGCTTCATGACACTGCTCTTGGCAATGATTTAATGGATATGACACCAAAAATACAAACAGCAAAAACAAAACTAGGCAACTGGGATGACATCAAATTAAAAAGCTTCTGCACAGTGAAAGAAACCATCAACACAGTGAAAAGGCAACCTAAGAACAGGAGAAAATGTTTGTAAACCACACATCTGATAGGAGCTTAATTTTCAAAATATATATGGAACTTTTACAATTCAATAGCAAAACAAACAAACAAAAAACCAAACCAAACAAAAAAACACAAATACCAACTGAAAAATGACCGAAAGACTTTGGATAGACATTTCTCCAAAGAAGACATAAAAATGGCCAATAAATATATAAAACGGTGTTCAACATCACTCATCTTCAGGGTAATGAAATTCAAATCAACAATGAGGTATCACCTCCTATTTGTTAGGATGGCTATTATCAAACCAAACCAAAACAAAGTGAAAGATAACAAGTGTTGGTGAGATTGTGGAGAAACTGGATCTCTTGTACACTATTGGTAGGAATGTAAAATGGTGTTGTAAGCAGCTATGGAAAATAGTATGGAGGTTCCTCAAAACATTTATAATACAACTACCATATGATCCACCAATCTCATTTCTGATTATGTATCCAGAAGAATTGAAATCAAGACCTTGATGACATATCTGGACTCCCATATTCATTGCACCATTATTAATAATAGCTAAGATATGAAAACAACCCAAATGTCCATCAACAGACAAATGAATAAAGAAAGTGTTGTATATACATACAATGGAATATTATTCAGACTTAAAAAAGAAGGAAATTCTACCATTTGTAAGAACATGTGTGGACCTGGAAGACATTATGCTAAGTGAAATAAGTCAGTCACAGAAGAACAAATATATCTAAAATGGTCAAACTTACAGAAGCAGAAAATAGATTGGGGGTTGCCAGGGGATGGGGGCAGGAGGAGAGTTGTTCAGTGGATATAAAGTTTCAGTTATGCTAGACAAATAAGTTCTACTAGAGATCCACCATACAACATTTTACCTATAGTTAACAATGTGGTATTGTGTACTTAGAAATTTGTTGAGTGTACATTTCATGTTAAGTGTTCTTAATACAAACACACACACACACACACACAAGCAAAAGAACACAGGGAAAATTTTGGAAGTGTTTACCTTGACTGTAGGGATGGTATCATGGGTGTATGCATATGTTCAAGCTCATCAAATTGTATACATTAAATGTGTGCAGTTTTTTGTACATCAATTAAAACTGAATAATGTTATAAGAAATAAAACAAAGACGTATAGTTAATGAAGTAAGAAAGACAATAAAATAAAATAGTAAAAAATACTCAATCCAAAAGAATGCAAGAATAGAGAGATAAGGAACAAATAAAAGTAGGACAGAGAAAAAAATAGCAGAACAATAATTCTTAATCCAACTATATCAATAATTACATTAAATGTAAAAAATTTAAACAACTACATAGCAGAGATTGTTAAATTAGATTAAATAAAAAGGTAAGCCCCAATTATACACTATCTAGTAGGAATCGACTCTAAATATAAAAACACTGATAGGCTAAAAGGACAAAAAAGATACATTGTACAAACACTATTTAAAAAAAACAGAAATGGCTATGTTAATAATAGACAATGTAGACTTCTGAATAAGAAATATTATCAGAAATAGAGATATTTTTATAATGATAAAAGGACCAATTCATCAAAAAAAGCCCCACAATAACCCTAAATGTGCATTCACCTAATTAGAGAGATTGAAAATACATGAAGCAATAGCAGATAGAACTGAAAATAGAAATAGACTCACAAATACACTTAATTGAAAACAGAAAATCAGCAAGTATATAGAAGAGTAGAACATCATCAACCAACTTGCCCATACTGACATTTATAAAACCCTCCACTCAACAACTGCAGAATACATGTTCTTCTAAGTATACATGAAACATTTACCAAAACAGACCATATGCTGGGACATAAGATTAGTTTGAATAAATTCAGTAAAATTGAAATCAGAGAAAGTATGTTCCTAAATATAATTGAATTAAATTAAAAAACAATAATAAATATTGGAAAATCCCTAATTATCTGGAAATTAAAGAACACAATTCAAAATAACTCATATCACAAAGAAGAGATCGTACAGAAATTAGAAAATAGTTGTATCTGAATGATAATGATAATGCAGCATATCAAAACTTGACCTTGGATAGGCAACAATTTCTCAGCTAACACACAAAAAGCATTAAGGATACCAAGAAAAAAAACAGTGATTAATTTAAACAAAGACATTTGAGGGAGAGCAGAGGAAGAAAACCCTTGGAAGAGGAAGAAGAAAAATAAATCAGTGAAGGTAGGGGAGACACTAGGAGGGAACTTCTAAGAACTATCTAAGGACACAGATAGAGTGCATTTACCTTAAATTGCCAAATAAAACTAAGAGGTCAGATAAAAGAGCAAGTAGACAGGGTAGGCAACAAAGATAATGAAACTCACTAAAATGTATATGTGAAAGAGCACAGAGTGAGGATCAGTGCAGTGGATTTGGAAGAGATCATTAGTTAGAACACTGGTCCTACAGTAGTTTGGGTATTTACCTTGGCACTTGCAGAAATATTTGGAATACATTCTGAATCTTTGTATGCTGCCCACCCCCGCCCCCAGCCAAAAGAATGAATGGTAAAAACTATCTTCTCTGCTTTCAACTAAATCTAAAGAGGGCATTTATGTAGTAATTCTCTATCACTGAAAAGTTATAATAAACAAATCCTTCTAGAATGTGTCTCATTTCTTCAATTTGGCACATTAAAAGTATTTCCTAGGTTGTACTGATGCCACTGATGGTAAAAAATAAGCCAAATTATTGAATTCATGAAAAGATATTTTAGACATTTGAACAAAACTGAACATTTTCAATAAATCTTTAGTTATTTCAATCCAGACATAGCCTGAATCTGTTATTTATCATTTATTCTTTCTTCCAAGAGTCACATCTATGTTTGGAGTTTTTAAAGACTAAAAGATGAATGGACAAAGGGGCTTCTCTCCTATTTTGTTTTCCAGGCAGACAGGGATAGGGACAGGTCTGCAACAGGGCTAGGCACTTCCCATGGGAGTCTACAGCAACAGGATGCATGTGAAATTTTTGACTGTGTCCGTTTTTACTTAATATATATTCTTCTTCCCTCTTTTTTTTTTTAGAGAGAGAGGGAGGGAGAGCATGATGGGGGATGGCAGGAAAAAGCAGAGGGAGAGGAAGAGAGAGAATCTTAAGCAGGCTCCCCACCCAGTGCAGAGCCCCACCATGCGGCTCCATCTCACATCCCTGAGATTGTGACCTGAGCTGAAATCAAGAGTCAGATGCTTAACCGACTGAGATACCCAGGTGCCCTTTAATATAGATTCTCATGCTACCTCTGTCTACATGACCAGGAAATAGGCACCTCTACTAATATGGAAAGTCAGCCCAGTATATAGTTGGTGCAGTATATAGTTTGTGTGAGAAAACATCATCTTTTAAAGCAAATTCATTATAACCACAGTGCTCTCACCTAATCCAAGCATGGAAATAGCAACTGATGCTGACTGGAATCTAGCTTTGTCCATGTCCCCAAAAATATGAATAATGAAGTATCGGCTCTGTGGTGTCTATAATTACAGTACCAACAGCTAATAGCCTCTGCAGTCGAGAATGAACAACTGCTTGGAAAAAAATCTTATTCCCTTTACTCTATGTAAAACAGCCTTCATTAGGTATTCTTGTTACTTAGCATATAACCTGAGGCATTGGAAGCTGAGGGCCCCAAAGCACTGATTTCTTAATGATACCTTGGAGGCCCAGAAGCATTACTGTTGACTTCCTAAGGCATCTAAACTTTCCCAGGGAGAGGTTTTTCCTCCTGATATAGTCTGGCTCATTATGACAATACCAGTTGAAACCCTTATCTTTAAAACAACTAAGAATAATTCGTAAGTCCTGATAATAGTCACAACAGAAGAATTTATAATAGCCACATGTGAAAAATAAACAGGTACTCCAAAGAGGACTAATTTACTTAAGGAATAATGTTGGAAGCATTAAACATGATAGCTTTGCTTTTAAATGTGTTTAATTTGATTACTATTTATTTTGTTTTTTGCCAGATTTCAATCAATTTTTATGGCAGGATTAAGCTTCGAAGTAGAGTGTTTGTGTGTGTGTGTGTGTGTGTGTTTAAATAATGAAGCACTTTTCCAACCTTTACCATGGTTAACTAATGGGAGGTTAGTGTTGTACACTATGGATCTGTGTTGATCCTCAAACGTATTTATCCAATATGCGTGCACCTTTAGGTCTGGGTTAGAATGACGAGGTATGTGTACTGCAGACTCTCATTAATTCATAACAGCTTAAATTGTGATTTTTATTTGGCATCCTACTGTGGAACCCAGTAGAGAATGCCGAAATGCTCAGCTAAACATTTTCAAATCCGTGACTCTCCATCTGGTTATTCAATCAGAAGAAAATCCCTGCAAAGAAAATCCTCTTCCTAAAGGTACCCCATTTTCCTGGCTAAGAATCATTCTGAAGAAATGTGAACAGTTTGCTTAGTTGTTCAAAAAGTTTATTTGCAGGAAAAACTAACACTATAAATATCAACAGCACTTAAAGGGAAGTGAAGAAATAATTCCCTCATTCTGCATAATGGCAGGCTTGTTAGACATGACTACACATAGAAAATGGAACTGTTGTATTTATTATTTTGGAGAGCATTCTTTGAAAACTTCAAGTCACATGAACAATCTTACATAACTCTATTGACATAGAAGGAACAGCTACATTAATACTGTCATGTTTTAAAGGAAAGTTCAAAGTAATGGTAATTTAGTACCTAACACCATGTAAGGCCGCCACAAAAAAATAAATTGAAAAAAAAGTCTGCTCTAAACAAGAAAGCATATACTGAGGTTCCTGGAAAACAATAAACTACCTGCATGATGCCTGGGACATAGTAGTCTGTAATAAATATTTGTCAAATGAGTACTGGAATAGCCCACTCACAGTTCATGGGACATTTGTTCCCAACAAAAAGGTAGAGAATTAGCTTCCCACCTTAAGTAGTTTTTAACAGGGCCTTTTATGGATATACTTTATTTGGGTTAATAATATTTTAATGTGTTTTTCATTGCTTTAGTTCATTGGCTATCCCTGACTGGGAGAAGAATGGGAAAAGTAAACATTGCAATTTTTTTTTTTCTTCTTAAAAAGTAAGTCTGTTTCCAATTAGAGAATATTGGATAAAAGAAGATTTCATGTGTATGATAATGAAAAAGTGATAGGAATTGTATGGGTTAGAAGTAAGGGACTTGGCTATAGTATTAAATAGAATAAACATCATGTAAATATGTGATGTTGGAAAACATCCTGTGCTTTTAAATAAAAAGTGGTTCTATAAATTTTCTATCATTAAGATATGGAAAAAAATTTTTTTAAGAAACTCACCTTGATTCACTTAAAAGGAACTGTGACAAGAGGTTGTAATATAGCTCTTCCACCATCAATTCTCTCCTCCTGTGTATGTGCAATCATCCCTCCTTTGAGAGCTGCAGCCTATTCTTTCATGCTCTTGAATCTGGGCTTGTCTATGACTGCTTTGATCAATAGAATATGATACCTTTTGACTTCCAAGATTAGATTATAAGAAGACTTGTAGCTTCCACCTGGTCTCTTGGAACATTCTCTCTCATTGAAGCCAACCACCATGTAAGAAGTCCAACTACTCTGAGGATGCCATGCTGTGAGGAAACCCAAGACAGGGTTTGAAGAGGCCTCTTGAGAGAAATGTCAACCAGTCATTATAGCATGGCACCAGATATGTGAGTTAAGAAGTCTTCTGATGGCTCTAGCCTCAATTGCATTCAGCTGCTTTCCAAAAGAGACTTCCCTTGCCTAGACTATCAATCCCCAGAAAAAGGAGATACATTATTAAATGGTTGTTTTAAGCCACTAGTTCTGGCCAGCTTAAGAACATCAAACAAAATCATTATTAGTGAGCTTTCAGAATAACATTTAATATTCTTCTATTACCGAATGTTTTGAAACCTGGTGAGATTTTAGAATAAAATAATGTTCACTATAACACAAGTTGCTAAAATTAGAAAACTGAGAGTCACATTAAACTCTCCCCTTTCATTCAGTCCCCTCATCCAACCAATCCTCAAGTTCTCTATGGTCCTAACATTGCTTCCTATCCTTCCTAACATTGCTTAATTCTATCCACTCCTCCTCATCCACATTGCACTGCCTTGTATCAGATTTGAACTTTTTTTTTTAAAGATTTTATTTATTTATTTGTCAGAGAGAGAGAGAGCACAAGCAGGGGGAGAGGCAGGCAGAGGGAGAAGCAGGCTCCCTGCTAAGCAAGGAGCTTGATGCGGGACTTGATCCTAGGACTCTGGGATCATGACCTGAGCTGAAGGTAGATGCTTAACCAACTGAGCCACCAAGGTGTCCCAGATTTGAACTTCTTGTTTAAATTACACAACTGGTATTCCTTCCTTCAGACCATCTAAACCTCCTTCAAATTCTTGCTCTATCATCTATAACCCAACCCCATATCTGTCCTTCACAACACTACCATAATAACATTTTCATACCAAATTCAAGCTCTCACCTTTCTCCCTAAAATCCTTCAATGGCCCTCAATAACTGTTACAATGAAGTTTAACCTCCTTAGTCTAACACATGAGGGCCTTCATGATCAAGCATCCTCCTACCTCTCAAGTCTCATCCCCCATTTTTCAAAATTAAACTAAAAAAATCACCTCTTCCAGGAAAATTTCCTTGAACTGGTCCATCTAATTTTGACACTTCTTCTCTGGGTTCCAATGTACTCATTTGCTTTTCTACTTGTTAGCTCAGTGAACCCTGAGTTAATTTCCTTCTCTTCTTATTTAAAGTAAGGGAGGCTAGGGGCACCTGAGTGGCTCAGTTGGTTAAGAGTCTGACTCTTGATTTCAGCCCACGTCATGATCTCAGGATTGTGAGATGGAGCCCCGCATCAGGCTCACTCTTTCTCTCTAAAAAAAGATTTTAAAAAATAAAGTAAGGAAGGCTAATATTAGGCCCTCAATAAATATTCCTTGGAAGAATAAATGGATTATTGAAAGACATGATAGTCTCATTTATGCAATGAAAAAAATCATAAATATCACTTCTAATTGTGAGTAGGAAATTGTTTCTCTGAGGAGGGACATGTAATTCAAACTAAAGGCAAATGAGACCACTTCTCAAAAATGATTACCTTAGCAAGGATGAGACAGCTTGCCAGGTGGAGTGGAGAGCAAAGATGTCCTTGCAGAAGGAAAAGCCTTGGCAAAGTTATAAAAGTGAGAAACAGAGTTCAGGAAACCTAAATAGATCAGAATGGCAAATGTTTCATATTCTGAAGAGCAAAATGTAAGGTTGGTATAATGGGCAGAAGCCAGAAGATGGTAGGCTCTGAAAAGGATGTACTTTATTGTGTAGGCAATGGGGAGCCATTAAAAGATTTTAAGCAGAAGAGAAACATTGGGGTTACATGTTAGAAAGCAGAAGTATGGAAAATTGATTAAAGGAGGGATAGAAAGCAGAGAGGAGCCCTCAGGAGTCTAGTTCAGTAATTCAGGTAAATACAAAAGACATGGTATTAGAATTGACAGGATTTGTTAACTGACTGGATATAAGGGATGGGCAACTAAAATGCCTCTCAGAATTTTGCTCTGAGTCCTTTTGTGGATGGTAATGCCAAATTAAAAGAAAGTTAAATTAATTTCCAAGGATTTCTGAGAATTTAATCATGCATTTTGAGCTAATTAGAAACATTTTGTAATACAAGGGGCATGATGTTTTCAAAGAGATGATTCTGACACTGGTGTCCATTTGCTATTAAATAATCATGAAATTTAATTTTGGGGGTTATGCCATGAATTCTCCATGTGATCCCAAAGAGTCATTTAAACTTTCTATGCTTTGGACTTGCAAATTCTTCAATACAAATAAAAAATATGTGCCTCCTAGATAATTCAATGAAGCAATTTAAAAGTCAATTTGTCTGTGTGGCAATTTCTGCTTCCTAAAGGTAAAATGAAATACGATCTTAATTTCCTCCTCTATTAAAACATTTTTTTTAAAGCAGAAGGTTTAAATGATTTCAAATGGCCCTTTCAGCTCTAAAGATCAATAACTCCATAAGTCAGAACACTTGGTTGGAGCTACATTCAACCCAGATCAGTGGTTGATCCTCAACAAGAAACAAGGCATTTATGGTGGAGGTAGGTTGTCCTATTTAAGCACTTCCTGCTGAGTGAAGTAGTACTTCCTTTTATTTGTCTTACTAGTCCTCTGTTCTTTATTGTGCTACTTTTTAACAAGGTGTTTTCATTTGTTTAACAAATATTTATTGAGTGCCTACTATGTGCCAGGCACCACATTAGGTGCTGGAGAAAAAAATAAAATGAGAAATGCTTCCTTTTGTTGCATTTTTTTAAAAACTGTAAACCATATTCAAGCCAAAATACATCATCTTATAAAGTTATATTTATCATGTACATGATCCTGCTCTAGGAACCATGCCAGGCTACCCCATTAAACTTGATGGGCCTGAGAATAGTAAAACTATACTCTGTATAATGTATTTATAGTATATAGCAAGGCAACAAGGTCCCCGGAGAAGGGGAGGCAGGAAAACTGAAAAATCATCATGAGTGCACTTGGAACTCATAGAATATTTGTAAGCTCCCTGACTACTTTGTGACTCCATTTCTTTACTTATAAAATGGAGATAGTAAGGCCTACTTCTAATATTCCTCACAGGATATTATAAGGATTAAATCAGTAAAAGCACATTAAATACTTTGAGCTTAAAAAAAGCACTAAATAAATATTAGCTATTGTTGTTTGATAGCATTACATAAAATCACGTTAAAGTCAAAAGCCTACTGTAGCTATTCTAATGGAAATTTAAATCCCAAGATGAAAGCAGCAGGAGTTGAATAACTAAAATCAGGATACACCCCTAATTAGATCTAATTAGAAACTGAAATTAAAACTGGAATTAGCTGCATGACTGAATGATGGTTTCTCACACAGGACAGAACTTACAATATATCTTGTTTGTGTCTACAAAGTTGGGAAGGTGAGCAAGAGCCCCACCTGGGTTGACCACTCTTGGATTCTAAAAATGAGTCTTCGGGCACCTGGGTGGCTCAGTCGTTAAGTGTCTGCCTTCGGCTCAGGTCATGATCCTGGGGTCCCGGGATCGAGTCCCACATCGGGCTCCCTGCTCCGCGGGAGGCCTGCTTCTCCCTTTCCCACTCCCCCTGCTTGTGTTCCTGCTCTCGCTGTCTCTCTCTGTCAAATAAATAAAATCTTTAAAAAAAAAAAAAAATAAAAAATAAATAAAAATGAGTCTTCATCTGGTTTACAGCTTTCCAGGAGAAACTCCTAATTGGTGGGAATCATGCCTTCATTGAAGGTTCTACCGCCCACTCTCTAGTGCCAAAGCAGGGACATTTCCAATACCAGGATATTTGATGCATGTCAGCCTCACAGCAGAACCATTTGTTAATCTTGAGAGGTCAACTGTAATGAAATCCCTTTGCCTCTTTTTTAAAAAAAATTTTATTTATTTTTAGGGGGGGAGGGAGAGGGAGAGAGAGAATCTTAAGCAGGCTCCACGCCCAGCACAGAGCTCAACGCAGGTCTCGATCTCATGACCCTGAGATCATGACCTGAGCTGAAATCAAGAGTCGGACGCTTAACCGACTAAGCCACCCAGGCATCCTGAAATCCCTTTGTCTCTTCTCAAAAACTCTGCATAGGTTTTTTTCAAATGTTCTGTTATAAAATATCCAGATATTTTTATTGTATTTATTTTTATATATTTTATTTTTATTACTGAAGAAGATAATTACTCACAAAATGTTCTTGCTAAGATACTCAAAGTTAAAGCAGACGCTATCACCAAACAGAGAAATACACTATTAAAACCTCCACCTGCCACCACATTAGAACTCTCTCTAAGCTCAGCAAGATGAGGAAACTGTTCAGTCCCTTCCTCTGGGTCCCAGGATGGGAAGCTTCCTGATTAGGGAACTAACAGCAATACTACAGTATTGCTTTCTCTTTCTGTGTCAGTACTGTAGATAAAAGGATAAAGGAGAACACAGTGGGGTTTCCTTTTCCTTTTCACCTTACTCGCTACAATTCTTTTGGTTACCAAAAGAGGGAATGAATGGTAAGGATGGGTGCAGAGATTTTTGGATCCAATAATCTAGCACCAGAAGGTTCTCTGATGCTAAGCATGGCTGAAAGTTGAAAGCAAGCCTTCAGGAACTACTTTTAACTACAAGCCAACGTTCAGGAGAGTGGATAAAGGAAAAAGATTAGTTAGAAAAATACCAAACTTTAACTAGGTTTTTAAGTTCCAAAACAGTGTTTTCAAAATCCATATTTGGTTAAACCCAAATTGTTTTAAAAAGAGGTTTATTTGGATAACAAGTGGAAATTACATTATTATTAATCTTTTAGGACTGGAGTAGAGAACTGCTGTCTGACTCTCAGGCAAAGCAAATGCTTTTTACTATTGATTACAATCCAGGAGACTCACACACTTTTGTTGAAAGGTGAATAAATCTCTTTAGGCAGGTGACTCTCTCTATAATTAAAGTATCTAAGCAAAAGCAAGCCCACAAATTCTAGTAAGTTACACAACTTTCTGAACAATACCTTCCAGTGTCTTAAAATTCTTAGAGTCAAATTCTCCCTTACACCAAATCTGTATCTAGTTTATCTTGGGACATAAAAAAATTTAAAAGTATGTCATCCCTTGGGAATTAACTCTTCATTTATATTAAAGCTATAAATCACCAACCACCAACCACTGACTGAAATTAATGATCCTAGTTCCTATGCCATTTCTACTTAACTTCCAATTCTCCCGGACTTACAGGGTGAAAAGAAGGTGGTAGAACTCTCTGCTTTTAGTTTATAAAATATACTTGTTAAAATCTCACTCTTGCTCTCTAATTAGATTTTATACACACACACACACACACACACACACACCCCCCTCAGCAGAGATTTTGAAAGTTTTTATATGTTTAGGGCCTTTTATTTCCAACACTTTAAGATACTTTATTAAGATTTATTAAGCACCTACTATGCTTTCTATGAACTGTTTCCATTTTAGTAGCCTTGTTTTTTCATTTTTATGACTTTCATTCCACACAGTACTTCAAACTGCCTACCCAGCACTACCCCCTGCAAAAGCAAGCAAGCAAGCAAGCGAGCAAGACCCAGCAGCTAAAACGTTGTGGTTCCTCATCTTTCTCCTGATGGCTGTCACCAGGACCCTGAGTAATTCTATCAACATATTTTAAATGCGTAAGATAATTTAAGAGATTACAGAATGCTCTCAGTCCAGTCTTTTTTTTTTTTTTAAAGATTTTATTTCTTTATTTGACAGAGAGAGTGAGAGAGCACAAGCAGGGGGAGTGGCAGCAGGAGAGGGAGAAGCAGGCTCCATGCCGAACAGGGAGCCCAACGCGGGGATTGATCCCAGGACCCCGGGATGATGACCTGAGCCGAAGGCAGACGCTTAGCCATCTGAGCCACCCAGGTGCCCCTCTCTCAGTCCAGTCTTAACTCCTGCTTTTACCACTGCCACCTCCAAATGACTATTCAGGATCCTAAACCCTTAGGCTGGGGTAGATTTTCTAACTGCCCATACAATATCCAGAACACTGTTCTGTCTAAGCCTTGTAATGTTTCACAGGAATCTCCTAACAGGATAATTTTGAATCTTAATTAAATTTCTCTATCCCTCACATCTTTCTATTTCAACTTATCCTGGCATGGAGCAAGCTGTGGTCAGGCAGGGCTCAGAGCTTGACTTGAGAGGTCTCCCTCTCTCCCAACCCTGACTCGAATATGGTAACCATTTTGAAGGGGTTCTCTTGCCCGGACTATGTGAAAGGTGATGTTATGGTGCACACTAAAAATCTCTTTCTAGGTTAGCCCTGAGAACTAAATAATAATAATAATTATTATTTTAAATTTTATTTTATTATGTTATGTTAATCCCCATACATTACATCATTAGTTTTTGATGTAGTGTTCCATGATTCATTGTTTGTGTATAACACCCAGTGCTCCATTCAGTACGTGCCCTCTTTAATACCCATCACCAGGCTAACCCATCCCCCCACCCCCCTCCCCTCTAGAACCCTCAGTTTGTTTCTCAGAGTCCATAGTCTCTCATGGTTCATCTCCCCCTCTGATTTCCTCCACTTCATTTTTCCCTTCCTGCTATCTTCTTTTTTTTTTTTTTAACATATAATGTATTATTTGTTTCAGAGGTACAGGTCTGTGATTCAACAGTCTTGCACAATTCACAGCGCTCACCATAGCACATACCCTCCCCAATGTCTATCACCCAGCCACCCCATCCCTCCCACCCCCCACCACTCCAGCAACCCTCACTTTGTTTCCTGAGATTAAGAATTCCTCATATCAGGGGCACCTGGGTGGCTCAGTCGTTAAGCGTCTGCCTTCGGCTCAGGTCATGATCTCAGGGTCCTGGGATCGAGCCCCGCGTCGGGCTCCTCGCTCCACGGGAAGCCTGCTTCTCCCTCTCACACTCCCCTTGCTTGTGTTCCCTCTCTTGCTGTCTCTCTCTCTGTCAAATAAATAAATAAATAAATAAATAAAATCTTAAAAAAAAAAAAAAGAATTCCTCATATCAGTGAAAACTAAATTATTTTTTAGGAGTAAACAGGTTCATATGGGAGCCACTGAATATCTACATTCATCATGTTTTAGTGCATAGAGCTACATTATTTCATTGTCATTGTTTAACATCTGATTGATTAGGTGGTTTAACTAAGTTTTCCTCATTCCCATCTCCTTGAATATACCAGGCTGTAGCATATTTGAAACAGAATAAAACACTGTTTGCAAATCTAGCAGACACCTGGTTGGTGGTGGTGGGGGGGACCCCCTCCAGCACTCTCATGATAAACGTTTTTTATATCTGATTCTGAGATTCTGCCAAAAACAAAACAAAACAAAACCAAGTAGGTACAGTCATAGATTTTTCATCTTCTCAGTTTTAAATTTTGGAGTGTCTGTAAAATAACATCACCTAAAATTTTCTTTTAAAAGACACATGTATGTGGATACTCAAGGGCTACCTTAGAGAATTCTAAAAGTTTAAAGAGTAGAAATTCTGCATGGTTTCAATGTCAAGGAAGAAACAATTGGTTTCTAAATAATGGGATAGTCACTCCAGGGTAAGTTATTTCACATTTCCTTCAGCTACTGGTTCTGGGTTTTTATCTAACAGTACTATCAGTTTTGCAAACCACAGGCCTACAATCACAGAAGTTGAGAAAACCCCATCAGGGAAAATCAATCCTAGTTAGGCTAAAGAAACTCACATCTGCATTTCTTCCAAGCTGAATCACAAACAGTCCACACCCATCATGATCCCTCTTCAAATAATTTCTCCATTTACCTGTGTGGCACTTCCTGAACGTAAGGAATGGGCTTGACTGGATGAGCTATTATCTCATTAGGATTTGTGAAGGACCCAAACAGACTGGAATGCTTTTCATGAGCCCGGCGCCCACATCCCTTCTCCATTTCCCCGAACCCTGGCCACCTTTTGTACTGTTTGCCTTTTCTCAGTTTCTGTGTTGCTCAAGGCAGATAGATAAGCCCTTTAAATGATTACTACCACTCTGCATTAGCCTTCAAAGCCACTGACAATTTTTCCATGTTTGGTAACTGATTTGTGATAGAAGTGTTGACAACGTAAAGTGATAACTAAATCACAGACCAGAACTTCTCAAAATAAATGGAAATCACCCAAAGGTTCTCTGGGAACCTTTTCCCAAGGATTTCACCCACAGATCTGCACAGCATGGGTAAACTGTAAGACCAGATCTATTTTCATTGTTCTTTAATCCAAAGGAATACCGGGAACAAGTTATACAGGTATACATACTGGGTTGTTGTTTTTTTTAATTTCAATATGATAGTTTTGAAACAAATTTTATTTTTTCTACTTTCTCCTTCTAGATTATCTAGAAGAAAATCGTATAATTTCTCAATTTGATATGCGAGAAGAATTACAAACTTTGATTTTCACTTAGAATCCTAATACAGGCTTATACAGGGGGAGAACAGAGCATAATGTTTTCTCTCCACCCTGCCGTATGTATATTCATGCTTCTCGAGGTTCATTTAAAATAGTGTACCTGGAGGTAGAAGGACAGATAGATATTACATTCCAGATCGAGAGACAAAAGAAAAAATAAAGCAAGAGAGTTTGCTAAATATTTGTTTCTGTTCAAAGTACCACTAAGTTTTCTTTTGCCGGTTGGTTGATTGAATGCCTGTCGCAGAACAAAACCCTACAGTTGCGTTGTCGAAACTGCTGTCTAACTAAACTGGCATGATGCTGGAGGCACGCTGTCCCACACTGTCTTGGGCGCCTAGAAAGAATATGGCCAATGAAAAGCCCCCTGAAGTGTTGTACCCACTTGGGTTAATTTGGAGTAGACAGGTGTTCCCTGACTGACCTTTTTTTTCCTTTCCAAAGGACAGCAGACTAAAGTGAAGAACGCTGACAAAATAAAGCAAAAGGAAAAACAAAAATATTTTTGCTTAACAACACTAACATGGTGTCCTTTGGACAGGGGCTGCCTATTGGCAATTGCGGTGTGTAAATGTTAGAGGACAGCACTCGATCATCGGATTCTTTCTACGTCTCCTAAGTATCCGGCACTGTTCAGGATGAAGGAAATACAGCGGTGGAGAGTAGGACAGAAAGGAAGCCATGTCAACATAATTTTGGATCAGGAAGGAAACAAACGAAAATGACAGGACAGAGTAACAGGGCAGAGAGGACAGGCCATTATAGGTAAGATACTCTATGGAAAAAGAACTAGCCGTGCAAGGAGCCAGCAAAGCAAGCTGGCACACAGTACCAGAAATGTAAAGGCCATGAGGCAAGAAAGAATAGAAAATGCTCAAAAACTAAACTCATGGTACAGAGGAAAGGGTTTCTTTGTTATTGTTTTGATGATTGAGTTTCTAACGGATAGCTGAGAAATAAACACAAGTATAATGATGTACTTACTATACAGTGGCTAACTGAACATAAAAAAAAAAGGAAAGTATATAACAAAAAAGTACAGGTTCACTAAGTATGTTTGATTTTAAAAACCATCTATTATTTCAGACATTTTCTGGAAAGAACACTTTATTATTATTATTATTATTATTATTATTGTTACTGTTATTATTTTGGTGAGGACTCAATATAAGGTTTGGCTTGTTTTTCCTTTGAGTGCTCAGGAAAATGGTGTGATGAGGTCTGCAGTGTTATTCCTGATTTAGATTATTTTCTCAAACATACCCACTGAATGCATGTTGTTAGCTACATACCCACTATGGCACCCTTTCTTACTTCATCTTTCTTTCTTTTTTTTTTTTTTTAAGATTTTATTTATTTATTTGACAGAGAGACACGGAGAGAGAGGGAACACAAGCAGGAGGAGTGGGAGAGGGAGAAGCAGGCTTCCCGAGGAGCAGGGAGGCCGATGCGGGGCTCGATCCCAGGACCCTGGGATCATGACCTGAGCCAAAGGCAGATGCTTAACGACTGAGCCACGCAGGCGCCCCTTCATCTTTCTTAGAGAAGCCTTCTCCCAGGGATACCTAGACTGATTTAAATTGACCCATGGATACCAACAAACCAAGTCCCCGTGGCCCAGGGTGGATGGTGCCCAGGTCTTTGACCAAGTCTCCCAATCTAGGACTCTAATTAGGCGGGTGTACTTGACGCCAGATGCTCTTCACAAGGGAAGGAGCGCCTTGTGTGTCAGGATGAAGCACTGTTGGCGACCATCAAGCTCTGGACAGCACTGGAGGGGCAGCAGGATGAGGATTCTTGGTGCATCTGCGTCACCCTCTTCTCAGTATGCATCCCACTAAGTCTTTGTCTATATGTGGGATCAAATAGGCATTCTTCTGCTTGATTGATTTTTTCCAATACATAAGAACAAATGATTGCCAAACAATCAATTGGATCACTGCACAGGCAATTCAACTTGATCACCAAGATCACATCTGGTTATTTTACTCATTTTAATGACCAAACAGGATCAACCATGAAAAAATTTTGGTTCCTTAGCAATCAGTTAATCTCATAAACTTCTAAACAAAAACCTGATGAAAAACAGTCAAGTTGGGATGTGTATATTAGGCATGGCATATATGATGAATAGAACACAAATTCATAAAAGACACATCAGAAATCTATTTTTCTCGTTGCCTCATTGAAATAGAACCACCTGTAATATATTCAGATTTAACTTTCTTGTGCTTTAGATAATAGTCATTCACTACTTTCAGTTTGTGTTTCTAAAAAGTTTTATGTAAACCAAAATTTTGCAAATCTAATCATATCTAATACATTAACAGAGTTTACTACTTAAATTATGAATCTGCTCGTAATCAATGAAGTACTCTCAAACACATCTCTGGTGTAGAGATGGAATTTCATAGAACAGATTTTGCTTAAAGTGAGGTTTCGTTGCAAAATTGTGTGTTTCCCAGGTAATTTGTAACAATTTTTAGTAAACCTAAATTTGTGATCAGACTCATTTATGGAGAAACACTAGAAAACAATGTTTCCCTATTTAAAAGAAGAGAGGGGGACATCTTGGTTTTTTTTTAATCCAATAAGTTGGAATCAGAGGGGGTAAATGTAGATAGGAGTTCCTTATCACGCATATTTCCTTTCATGAGGGGTTTGACTGCAATATGATTGAAAAGAATATATTCATGAGCACTGCTTGTTAGGACAGCATTTCTGTCAAATGGCTCTGTCAAGTAACCACATAACTTATGTCCCTCTTTCCCACACCCATAATTTTCTTGTTGCCCACCTAAATCTTTTTGATATAGCACCTCCAGGTTACCTGGAGCTCTGTCAAGTCTCCCAAACCCCCGTCCATCTCCTTTCTCACACCTTCATAACAATCTGCCTCTCTACTGTCTGGGGGAAGAAAAAGCCTTTTTTAAAAACTGTATTTTATATTTAAAAAGATCAATGAATTTTTTAAGGGGAAAGCATTCAATGTTTATAAACATATATAAATAAGTTGTATATATACAACTCTACTTGTGTTTTATTAATATCACAAAAGGGGAAAAAATGAATTTAAAAGACACGGGAAACTTCAAACAGGCACCATTTGCAACACTTAAGGAGCAAAATCTTCAATGAATGAATAGAAAACATGGACAATTTTGCTCCTAATGTGAACTTTAAGAAATAAGGAAGTCTGATTATTTTGCATTTCTTTTTTACACGCAGGGTCCTTTTTCATTTGAGACTTTCCTAAAACAGATCTGTGCTTCCATTAGCTCTTCACTGTGTACTGAAGTTGACTTTAAAAATCACCTCAGCTATGTACACACCTACTTTCCCACATAGTTTTAGAGAAAGAAAATTTAACAAGAAATTTTAAAATGTGTACTCTAAACTGTTGATTGCAAAAGTTTCATAATTACACTTAAATTCAGTCAACTTCAAACACTCTCAGAAGTACCTTTGAACGAATACATTAAAATGTTATTTTCCCCACACAGCTAAGCTAGTGTGGAGTTGAAAAAGAAGAAAAATATATTTGAAACCACTGACATTTTTTTCATTTGGTTTCTTCCAAATTTGAAGGAGTGAAACTACATTGATATTAGCTTTTTAGTAAAATTCTCTCTAGACTGAAAAAAGAAATTTATTAATTTGAGTGTAGGTTAGGATTTTTAAAAAATGGTTGAGTTATAACCCAAAACTCCTGAAAATAGGAGTTTTGGAAACAACAGCATTTTAACTATAAGCGCATGAGTGGTGTCCTTTTACGGACGCCTAAATCAAACACAGAAAAAAGTGATATGTTGCCAGGACATTCAGTGCACTTTCCTTTAATTGCCATGTATAGTTAATGACCTGATCTTTTTTTTTTTTTTTTTAAGAAAATAAGTTTCAAAGTTGCAAGCAACTCAATTACATAATCTCTTCCCATGCAACATATCAAAAACAATGATTCTGTGGTCTGGGTTGAATTCAACGCTGAAATCTTTTTATTGAACTTCACAACAACAAAGAATTTCAAACTCACAGATGACCATCTTTGAAGTTGGATAGAAGCCTGACCATACTGATTGTCTGATACTGAAAATGGAGAAAGTACAGAATACAGTATTCCAACCAGGATTTGGGCTGATTTGAGAAACTCGAGAAAAGTCCTGTGACGGAATTACAGATATAGAATGACTGGATAGGTCATTTGATCTTGCTTCTGAGACTGAACTTAAAAACCTCTGTTTCAGATTAAACAGCACTTCATTGCTTTCCTTTTTCCTTTTTTCTTAACACAAAAATACTTCTACAGATTAAAAGAGTGGAAATAATAGAATTATGCAGTATGTATTACATCTACATAGGTCCAGAAAGTTACTGAAATTTGAATAATCCATGCTTTGCTCAAAATATTGACACTAAGTAACATCAAACCAAATTCTGGGAGCACACAGTGATCTTTTCGATCATGTGTATGATCAGTAAGAACAGCGATCTGACCCTGTAATATGCCATAAAACGGAGGAAAGAAATTGTCTCACATTTTTAGAAATCAAGCTATCCCATTAGCCTAAACATAGAGTTTAAATAGTCAACATTATATGGCTTTCATCATTTTACAATATTATGCTGCACAAAATTGTACAGAGGATGTTCTGACTATATATTGACATTTAAAATAATAGGAACGACAGCAACAACTGTACTGACTATAGCTTTAACTTACATTATTAAGATGACTACATCACATAAATTTGAAATTCATAGAATTTTGATGTAAATCTTGATTCATTCAGTTCCCACCACTTAAATAAATACTCTCACCACATTAATATGGATTTTGATGGTATTTTCTAGGTGGAAAATCTGTGATATACATTTAGTTATAGGTGGAAAATCTGTGATATATATTTAGTTATGGCATGGAATATTTTTATTACATTTTCTTATATAGCTTAGGATTTACAAAATTAAATATAACACACAAAATAATTTTACATGCTATTCTTCATTAGTATTTAAAATATTAACTGATAATTATTAAAAAATTTAAGTTTTATTTTAAGAAATAAATTTAAAAATGAAAACTTTAAGAGTAGGTAAGCATTGAAGTACTTAAATGCATAATTTGGGGGGACTCTTACACACATAGAACGCTATAGCAGGTAAAAGTGCAAATATGGTAGCATTATCTTCATTTTGAAATGTATAAGAGTATTTTCAAATGAATTTTAAACACAATTAGATGAGGCAAAACAAATGATACATCAAATTACACTTACAACACTGAACAAGAAATAACTATATCAGTTGAAGCTTAATTCTTGAATTAACAAAACTGGTAAACATCTAAAATTTTGTTCTTCCTTTTTAGAAATATACCACCCCACTTTAAATTTATTTATATTATTTTGGCAGTTACTCATTTTTTCACAATTAATACTGAGCTTATAAGCAAAAGTTTGGACTAAGTATTAAAGATCTTGCTTTCAGAAGGACTTAAAATCATCGTACCTTGAATAGTTTTTGGGATGGAAATTCTTAGCCTTAGAAAGCCAGTCTAATAAGAATATTTTTGGTCCAATTTAGTCAAAATTACCAAACCAAACCAACCAAACAAAAATACAGCATACATGCAAAGTCCATATTATTGAGGCTGGAGAACTGGCTGAAATAACCATCTCCAGAAATAAGCAAAAGCAGGGAGCAGAGCTGTGCTGGCACCTAGTGGAGAAGGAGGTAGAAGAGTCCTTTACCTTGGTCTCAGAGACATGTTGGGGAAAAAACAACAACATAGTTTAATTATTTTAATCTATGCTTTCTATCACACACATCTGAAAATAAGATAAATGAAAAGTATCTGGGGTAATTCATCCTAAGTATGCAACCAAATGCTATGATTTTCATTTCCTGCAAGGACAAAAAGAAAATGTGGAGAGGTGGGGGTGGTAGAGAAGAACAAGACCAGCTGTGGTGAAAAATATAACATAGTAAAAACAAGGATTGTGCAATTTTCTTTTCCCTTGATATGTTCTGCCAAACCTGGTCACACTAGTCTATTCTCCGTCAAGCAAAGAATCTTTGTGAATCAAGTGACAGGCTATTTGTTAAGTTCTGTCTGTATTTGGGATATAAATCACCAAACACGACTCACATGTACCGCTTAACATTAAATTTGGAATTTTCAAATGTCAATATTATGTGCAGAGGTATAGTGTTTTTTTCTGCATAGTATTTTTCAGTATCAGGGCAAATTTAAATTTGAGCCCTGCCTCCTTTATCTTTTGGGACTGGGGAAAGGTGTGGTTTTGGTGGAGAACTTCTACCTTAGAAGGAATGAGTCCCCCATTCGAAGTGATCAAACAAAGGCAGAATTACTACTACTTGCCAGAAAGGGTCATTCATCAGTTAGGTTTCCCAAGTGACTTCTATGGTCCCTTCCAATTGTGAGATTCTATGATTTCCTAAATAATTTTCTACATTGGGAAATGGACTTTAGTTCACTGTCCTTGTAAGTGTTACAAAGACTACATCTATACCTTTATTTCTTGGTATTCCTGGAATGATTAGTAATTTTTTTATGATGGAGACACAGAAGGGTCAAATCATACTAAGGTCAAACCAAGACCTATCTTGTGATAAGTTAGGAGTCAAGTTTTCCGTAACTGAATACTGAAATGGGTTATTAAATAGGAGTATACTCCATTATTTACTCTAGGTCTGCTTTCCTTGATTAAGCAGCTGCATTGTTTTCGGTAGCAAGTTTAATTTTTAACTACTACATGATGAAAGACGTTCATGTATACATTCTTGTCTATTAATAACCTTTTTCTCATCTTTAATCATGGAGAATAATCTGTTTTCATCCTATTGTATTAATTTGATACCTCATACCGAATCATGTGCCTAATGCTTATCCTATATACTTTACTGTTACTCAACTTTAAAAACTGGTATTTTAGCTAATGTAATTTGGTTTGTTTCATTTCGTATTTTAGACATCTAGAAATTTCTGTCAGAGTACATGAATGAACTCTTCCAAAGTATCACCCTGTTGGAGGGCTGTTTCTGTCCTTTGAGGTCCCTGCTTTGGGGCAATATAAGAACAAGCTCTAATGTTCCTTGTAACTTTGGTTTTCATGAAGTTGTAGGGAACTTCTGGATAACCAGTGATACGGTTCCCTCTGGTTCCATGCAGCTCACACAGTACCTGACCTAAGACTTAGAAACGAGAATCGGACTTGAGTCCTAGACTTCCTGATTCTACTTTCTAGTTAGCAAGTATCCTTTGTTTAAAAAGCTGGCTAGAAAACCTCTTGATAATAAGCTTGATGAGTTGATAGAGGAAATATACAGTAATAGACTTTTATATTAAATATGAATTTATCACTACTAAATTTATAAGAGAAGGAATAAAAAGGGGAAAAAGAAACTGATAGGTCTTAGGTCACTGGCAAGAAAAGGCTTTCTTCAAAGGATACCCCAATTCCATCAGAAACCCCAAATTCACATAAATACAACCTCTGCCCTAATCCCACTCCAATCACATCACAGAGCCACAGTGTCCATCTCTACTTTTTCAGGTAATCTTGCTGAAAAGTGACCAGAGGTTTAGGACTCTGTTCCCAGTGGGCCAAAGGTCAGAATCATGTCCTGAACCCTGTCCACATGTAGAACCCTGGCCCAGCATACTGTGGGACAAGGACAAGGATGAACCAGAGCAAGAGCCTGCCATTAGTGGAAGGGGTAAACACATGGATAAGTAGCAGAAAAAAATCCATAGCCACAGTGTGCTCAGACAGAAGGAAAGGAAGGGTGTGCTCAGAAGGAAGGAAAATGCCTTCAGTTCGGGATGTGGATTTGGGGATAAAGGTATGATGAGGACTTCCTAAAGGAGGTAACTATGCCTTAGGAGATGGTTAGGATTTGAGAAACCATGATGGGAGAAGAGCAAACTGTGTACGAGGACACACTATAGATGGTGACGGGATCTATTCTCCAGCCCAAGCTATATAGCCTGAGGAGAAAGCCATCTGTCAGAAGGGGGGGTCTCCAAGTGGCCCACTCTGTCACAGGCAGGAACAAGTGAAGACAACTGCCCCATATAATACACAGGAAAAGCACTGCACATTTGTAAAGTATTTCTAAGCTCACAGAATTTACCTGTGGCCTCACTAGCAATGATAAATTGCACAATTTTCTCTGTCCCAGCCCCTTCTATCTCCTGCCATTTTTCAAGTACCATGAGCATTACTTCTGTGAGCTTCAAAACACGGAACAAAGACTGAGTGCCCTCAAACTAGGTCCGCTGCATGGAGCTGATTCACTCCACTTAAGTTTTTGTTGTGTGAATCGATTCTAATTTTCAAACTAAAATACATTATCCCTTATCATCATTTTTTTCCTTTTCATACTGTCCCTGGTATAGTTGCTAAGAACAGGCAAATCATGTTTGTTTCTCCAGAGTCATTTTTCTAGGAGTGCCTTTACCAGTCAACCTTCTCAGGACAACCAAAACCAAAAACTAAAACTAAACCAAACAAAAAATCTTATTTCCTCTGACCCAGATTACTATTTTTTAGTTCTTCAGGACTACCTGTGAGTGTAAGCAGAGGTAGTGACTCATTCCCCCTGTAAAACGCTCCCATAATGATTTCAAAACTACTGGGTAATGGGGAAAGTTCTCTTCATTTAATGAAGAAAGTGAGAGACATTGGAGTTAGGAGTATTGCTACAAAAGGAGATAGAAATGTGAATTGATACCATGTACCCAAGTGATAGATCTCATTTTTAGCCTGTTTAAAACAAATTTCAATGATATGATCCAGCAAATCCACTTCTGAGCATCTACCCAAAAGAACAGAAAGCAGGGACTAGAAGAGAGGAAGCAACCCAAGTGTTCATTGACAGATGAATAGATAGGCAAAATGTGGTATATCTATACAATGGAATATTATTCAGCCTTAAAAAGGAAGGAGATTCTGATATATGCTACAACACAGATGAATCTTGAGGATATTATGCTAAATTGTCACAAAAGGACAAATAATGTATGATTCTATTTATATGAGGTACCCAGAGTGATCAAATTCATAGACACAGAAAGTAGAATGGTGGTTGCCAAAGGCTGGGAGGAGAGGAAATTCAGAGTGATTGTTTAATGGGGACAGAGTTTTAGTTTTACATGATGAGAAGAGTTCTAGAGCTGGATGGTGGTGATGGTTGCATGATACTGTGAATATACTTAATGCCACTGACTTTACACTTAAATATGGGTAAGATGGTAAATTTTATTTTATATGTGCATTTCGTCACAATAAAAAACATATCTAATATTTTTCAATTAAAAAAGTTGGAAAAAAAATTTCACCATTCAAAATTTAGGAGTTTGAACGTATAACTATATGCAAGGTAACAACATACCCTCTAGATCTATGATGTACCTATGATGTGAATAATATTTATGCTTCTGTTAGTGCCAGATAAAGGCATCAGGTAAATTAGTGAATACCTCCAGGATGTTATGAATATAAAAATAAAATTAGATTCAGAACAAGAAACAAGTGGAGTGATGTTATCAATTATAAATAATAATATATGAAATGAGTTTACAAATGCAGATTTACTTCTTTATTTTCACACTGTACTAATATAGTAAAAAGTTTATTATTAAAACACCCAGTTAAAAGCTTTCAACAGTGTCTAGGCTCTCACAAATTATAGGTGCATTCAAGAATCAAGTCCTCTTGCTTCTAAATAATATCTGTATTTACTAGCTAATAGCCATTATTAATGTAGGAGGAAGAAAGTGTGTGTGGTTCCTTTAAATGTAATTCATTAAGTTTAATTAAATGTACCATAAATAAATTCATATTTTATCAGTTATTAAAGCCAATCAATATACAACCACATAGGTACATAACAGCGATAATAACTCCAGCAAAAGCTCTGCATTTGTGTTTTTAAATCTTTCAATGACATTAACATGTGCCCCTAAAACTTCTATTTTATATATGCATCTGCCTGCCTGACATAATTGGCATTAAGAAAAAGACCTGTGAAATACTGAATAGTTGAAATTTCTCTTCCATAAATCATTATTTCACATGTGTTGTCACAATTCTCAAATGTCTAATTAATTAAAATCCAAGTAACAGTTGGTTTTGCTCAACAACTGTCCAGCCTAGCAGCCCAGTGAAAGATAGCCACCCCTGTAATCTTAATAATACCTCCAGGCTGTCAGTGTGTCATGGCCTGAGCATGAAATCTAACTTGACAGATAATGGAAATGAGCTATTAACACAAACCAACCTGTGCATGGGCCATATTTTAATATTTTATATGTGTTTATTTGGCAGAATACTGCAACTTTTTTCAGTCTGTCTTGTTACAACCCCATTCTAAAAACGATTTCTCTTTCGTTATATATATATATATATATATATATAATTTTTTTTTAAATGCTGACAACTTACTTATTCCATACCCTCCAGCCCTCCCCACTCCACCCCACATGCTCCACAAGCATTTCTAAAAGTTACTTAGTACTTTAGTCTTAGGCTGTTTCAACTCTCACCTTTTGAAACAGCCCAGAAGTGATAATGAAATGCATAAAGGAATGGGAAAGAGAATCCAATTACATTTACCTGCATAGCTCAGCTGCACACCAAGTAACAATAAACAGGCATTCTTAAGTCACAGCGTTTCACTGGAAATGGGGCAGAACTTGTGTATTTTAACAACTTTTTACAACTAGTAACCACTACAGCATTTATTTTACTTTCTCAAAGAAGACCAGAGAAGGTTCGTAATTTAAACTGAAGGGGCTTTCAGCCTTGAAGACAAAAGGCACTTCTGCTTAGCACCTGAGTAATAATGTGGGATGTGTACAGGTGAATTAAGAAGACTGGATTCAAAGATAGTTTGTCTTTGGCCAGTCTGAAACATATGACTCCTTTCCAGTCTTGTAATCATTTATTATCCAGCAAAGAAAGGCTAGGTTTTTGCTCCACAAACACAGTGGTGGTCCTCAGCTTATGATGATTTACCGTGTCTGCTCTGAAATGCATGACACAGACCGTTCCAAAATGGTCTCTCTCATATACAGACACACACATCTGATGATATTTTAGGTCTGATTTACTTTTGTGCCACTAAAACCAGAGAGTTTTGGTCACCTGCACATATTTTCCCTCTCAAATGTGACACTGAAAACACATTTTAGGGGGTACGTTATTTTAAACGATATATATCTGAACATAAACAGCAAAAGCATCTCAGATTTTATTGGGTTAGTAACCTGATATTCATTTTTCCTCTTAGAAGGGACTGTTTGTAAAACTTAAAGGAGTACTGCACCCAAAACACATTTATTTATTTATTTATTTATTTATTTATTTATTTATTTAAACATTTTAGGCATTACTCTATTTTTTTTTAAATTTTATTTATTTGACAGAGAGAGAGAGTACAAGTAGGCAGGGAGGCAGGCAGAGGGAGAGGAAGAAGCAGGCTTCCCGCCGAGCAGGGAGCCCGATGCGGGGCTCGATCCCAGGACCCCAGGATCATGACCTGAGCCGAACGCAGATGCTTAACCGACTGAGCCACCCAGGCGCCCCGGCATTACTCTATTTTAAATAATATGTAGTGGAAATAAATAGTGAAAGCTTCTCAGGGAATGTTGGATAAGTAACTAGATATTTAGTTTTCCTCTAAGAAGGGACCATCATTACTTAAAAGTATGAATATTTTACAAGAGCACAGAAAAATATGTAGTATTAATATGAAGGAGCTTTAACTCTGTTGGACGTGTGGACAAATCAGTCTAGAAATCCCAGTTGTGAGGTGTGCAAGTATGACTTCAAATCTATGTCATGCACATATTTAATTCTATACACAGCCATAAGTACTGCCTTATGTATGACATGTCTAGGTGTGCAGAATACATATATAAAGTCAAAGGCTCCAATTTTTAAAATTTGCTATCCTATTTATCTGGGAAGTTACAAGTCAGAAAACAACAAATTTTTAAAGTTATCTGGTATATAGATTTATATTCTTTCCTCAGATATACATGGTAGCATGAGTTCAGATGTTAAATTAGAATACAAGTGGATTCAGTTAAGCTTGTCATTCTCAGGGAGGATAAGTTACAAATCCATCACAGCTAGTTTGGCGTAACTGTTAAATCTGTACTCAAAGAAAACTATTCTGTAGTCACAAGAGAAAAAGAGATAGGAAAAAACTAATAAAGAATCATTTAATAAAAACCTGCTTGAAGATAATAGAAGTAACTGGACATAGAGTAGAGCATAATTTAATAACACTGAAAGGCAGAGTAAAGTTACTCCTAGGTATCCAAAAGTGATGAAAAGTTTGCCTTTCTGAGGCTATAGGTCTAAAGCTGTGTAGGCAAATATGATAGCCACTAGCCCGAGGTGGCAACTGAACACTTGAAATATGGCTAGTCTGAATTGCCATGTGCTATAGGTATGAAATAAACATCAATATTAAAAACGGTATTAAAAACAGACTATAACTATTTCATTAATATTTTTAATTGATTGCATGTTGATAAGTTAATATTTTTAATTAATTACATTAAATAAAAAACAATCAATTTCACTGTTTCCTTTCTATTTTTTTAATGTGGCTACTTGAAAATTTGACCTTACATATGTGGTTTGCATTATGTATCTGTTTGACAACACTTGATCTAAAGGATAAAGTCTCAGAATGTGATAACAGGTTGAGAACTGACAAATCATCTTGTCCAAACCCCCACATTTTACAAACAAGGGAGTCGAGGCTCAGATAGATAAAGCAATGGGTTCTGGTTAAGCCCAGAATTAGCTGTAGATTCTATCAGAGGCCAGTGTCCATCATCCAACTTTCTTTCCATAAGACTATCATGAAAGAGAGATAGGGACTTGTCTCAATCATCACAATCAAAAGTATTATACTCTCAGTTTCAAAATCCTTTTCTCATCTTTTGAAATGTAAGGTAAGAAACTGCGACCTTGACCAAAGTCATCTATGTAACTGTCTTCACTCTCTTGATTCTGGTGGTGGATACTTACCCCAAGACATGCCTTTTATGTACTGTTAAAATTATATGTATGATTTCAAAGGGAGATTGTTAAATTCATGTCATGCAATAAGTCAGTAAGAAAGTGAACAAGTCTGTAAACCAAACCAGTTTAAAACAAATTTTAGGGGCTCCTGGGTGGCTTAGTCCGTTAGGTATCTGGCTTTTGATCTCAGGGTTATGAGTTCAAGCCCCGCATTGGCTTAACAATAAAAATAAATAAATTAATAAAATAAAATAAACAAGTTTTAAACTTGTCTTTAAAGCACGATAAAGGTTAAGTCACCTTTCACATGAGCTCCAGTATTCTTTCTCGGGAATTTGTCACCTCTTCCCTTTTCCCCCTCTACCATCCCTCATTTCCATAATCCATGGGATCAACTCTTTCCTTAACAAAACTTTTACTTTTTATTGTTATTGCCATGACACCAAGTTTAAATTTATATATTAATGCTTATTTCTAGATTCCTATGTTCTGAGAGTCTGAGTTGAGTTCAGATGTTAAATGGAAAACAGGATAAATTAGAGATCTACCCCACCAGCCTTGAGGATGCTACCCTTCAGCATGGGTTGAAGCATTTTCCAAAGTAGGCAAATAGCAACAGGTTTCTTAAAAAAAAAAAAAAAAAAAAATGAGGGAAGGTTCTGTATCCAATATGTGGGGGAAAATTTTGGGTTAAATATAGTTAAATAGCTTTCTTTTCTGTAGTATATCTCAGAAACTTTACTATACTAATGGATAATCTCACTCTCTATGAAACAGATGTAGTATGTAGAGTTCTCCAAACTTATTTAAGCCATGTAAATCCTGTTCTCACAGAGCATTTTGAGAGACTAGTTTCCCATAGAACACGTTGGGGAAACCCTGGACCCAGGAATTTGCTACAAGATACCTTTATAAAATCACATATCACCCTTCACTTTTGTGTTATTACTGAACAACACCAATTATTATGCAGTCATTTACCCAATAAAATTTATTAGCTTGTTATAGACAGAACTGTGTCTCCCAAAATTCATATGTTGAAGCTATAACCCCCAGCGTGACTCTATTTGGAGACAGGGCCTTTAAGGAGGTAGTTAAGGTTAAATGAGGTCATGGGGTGGGGCTCTAATCTGATAGGACTGATATCCTTGTAAGAAGAAGAAGAGATACCAGAGAGTTCTCTCTTTCCAAAGGTCATGTGAGGTCATAGTGAGAACGTAGCTCTCTACAAGCAGCGAAGAGAGGTGCCACCAAAAACCAACTGTGGACTTGATCTTGGACTTCTGGACTCTAGAACTGCAGAAAATAAATTTCTGGGGACGCCTGGGTGGCTCAGTCAGTTAATTGTCTGACTCTTGATTTTGGCTCAGGTCATGATCTCAGGGTTGTGAGACTGAGCCCCATGTCAGGCTCTGTGCTGGGCGTGAAACCTGCTTAAGATTCTCCCTCTCCTTCTGCCCCTCCCCCATGCCACTCTCTTTCTCTCTGAAAGAAAGAAAGAAAGAAAGAAAGAAAGAAAGAAAGAAAGAAAGAAAGAAAGAAAGAAAGAAAAGAAATTTCTGTTATTTAAGCCACTGGGTCTCTGGTATTTTTGTGAGTGCCACCCTAGCAGACTAACACATGGATTCTATCATGTTTTCGGGGATACAAATAGTGAACAAACAGACACAGTCCCTGGCCACCAGGAGTTTGCATTCTAGTTCAGGGCAATGTAGGAAATACCAACTTTCTGCTGTTAGACTAATCAATTGCTTGACTTAAGGTTAGCAACAACTTACCCCACAACCTAAACTCCCAATTTACATTCTCATTGTAGGGGAAAATCAAATTTATTTGTTTTGTAAATTCTTACTTGAAGAAATGGGCCAATTGGACCTCCTGCCTCTCTCTCATTTTCTGGAAAAACACAGAATTCCAGGAATCAGAGCCTGAGTCCCTTCACCACTGTCATACAGCATGGAAAGATATTCCAACTAGGCAGCAAGGAAAGAACATTCCACCACAACAGCTCTATAGGAGCCCAAATACAAGGCTCCATAACCTAAACTTAAGATTTCTTCAGCTTTGGTTGCTGAAACCACACTGTGAGCATTCTTTACTCCTTCACTGTGCAGAAGGAGAAAGGTGGCAATCTGAAGTCAACGCCATCTACCCACACCCTACATAGGCAGCCTTCTCTCGGTCTCAGAGACAATGTTTTGGTGGCAAAGCTGCACACCATGCTATTCCCCCTCTCCTTTCAAACTGCACTAAGTGAGCAATAATTTGTGAGAACACATAAAATTAACTTAGGGAATTTGGGAACTGCTGACTAGTTGCATTATTTCTACTACTCTTTCCACAGTACTGTCTCTGAATCACTGCAACTGTCTGCATCTCAAATGTCAAGCTGTCTACTAATGTATAAACCCTATGAATTACTTGCTATGTCACTGGAGCAAATAAAAGAAATAGGACTTTCCTTATCCACAAACCTGTCCATTAAACAGTCATTTATTTTGTCTGAATATTTGTGCAAGAAACTTTTTTGCAAAGAATTGTTTTGCAAAAGCATCAACAAACAATTAAAATGTAGTAATATTAAAACAATTCAATTGCTATTACAATGATACAGTCTATGGGGTGCTGGGGGGGCGCTCACTGGTTGAGTGTCCAGCTCTTGGTTTCAGTTCAGGCCATGGCCTCAGGGCTCTGAGGTTGGGTTCAGTGGTCAGCAGGGAGTCTGTTCCAGATTCTCTCCTACCCTCTCCCTCTTCCCCTCCTCCCACCCTGCATGCACTCTCTCTCTCTCTCAAAATAAATAAATAAATCTTTAAAAAAAAGATGATATAGTCTAGGTCTGGTTATACTTTCTTGAAAAAAGTCACTTACCTTTCTTTAGGCCTCAATTTCCTCAGACTCGGAATGAATGGAAAAGTTTATTTGATCTTTAAGATATCCCCCAAAGCCATGATTGAATGAAAAATTACTTCTTGAAACTTAAATTAACTGTAAAGCTACCTTTAAAATCCCATTCCCTCTTATAATATTTTGTAATTCTAAATTTTAGGCAAATCATGGTACACTAAGAAAATATGCTAGTTCTACTTAAAATTTAGCCATTGCAAAACTATCCAGTTGAGCTATGGGTTTTATTTTAAGCAAGAAAAAGCAAAACAATGCCAACTGTGTGCAACTATTTTCTGTCCAGAAATAGAGACAAGGCCAGTCTCTTGGAAGGAATGAGTCTGAGATTTATACAAATAAACTATGTGTGTGTTTGTATAAAAACAGTTAAATATTTTTTTAATATTACTGTACATGCTCACATTGTTTTAAAATACTCTGCTTTGTGATTGTGTAAGAATGGGCATTTTGGTAGCAATGCAGAGTAAAATTATCCCATTCACGATATACTTATTGCTCTTAATTCCAGTCTGTACTGGACATGCCTAGGACCCAGTGGCAGTGGGGCTGTGGGGCCTAGCCTATTTGTTTGGATATTTACTGAACGTGAGACTTGCAATCAACTGCTTACATCTCCAGGGTTCCACCATGGGTACAGATCACAGTGAGGAAAACTCTTGGCTTTTCAGATGAGTGGTAGATGTTAGGAAACCTCCCTAGGCCAACGGTTTTTTATCAACGAGGCAGATGAATTTGGACTTTTTTTAATGATTATGATAGAAGCACAAACAAATCCACTTATTGCAGAAATATATCTCATGGAGGCAGGAATTAGTCCACGCTGCAAAATTTTCTGTTCCTGATATTGAACCAAGGTCAATTCTGTGGTAGAGCACCATGTGTTGACAAAGAAGACGAGTAAAGAAATGCTTGCCAAAAAGTCTGTTCAGTGGTGACTTTGTGAAGGTACTTTCCATTCTTTAAATCTAATTAGATTCTCAGATTGTCTTCCTTCTTGGGGAAAAAAAAGCTGCCTGGATTTAGTAGTTTCTAACTGTTGCCAGAATCTGGAAAACATGGAAACCAAAGCAAAGGCCCACCTCAAATACTGTCCACATGGTTTCTAAACTACCAGATTTCACAGATGAGTAAATTTTTTTAATCTTGAAGATTAACAAGGGCGCCTGGGTGGCTCAGTTGGTTGGGCGTCCTACTCTTGGTTTTGGTTCAGGTCATGGTCTCAGGGTCATGAGATCAAGCCCTGCATCGGCTTTGTGCTCAGCGTGGAGTCTGCTTGAAATTCTTTCCCTCCCTCTCCCTCCCCCTCTATGCCTCCCTGCCCCCCACTTGTGCATGCACACTCTCTCTCAAATAAATAAATAAATAAAATATTTTTTAAAAATCTTGAAGATTAACATAGAGTTGCAAACTTTTTATTGCCAAACAAGAAAAATTTTAAAATTACCATCATCTACTCTTACAATTATTTCATGAAAGAAAGGGAATTTTTAATAGCAAAGAAGTAGAAAGGACAGAATCTTAAGAATGACAGTTATTTGGGCTGATCAGAATTAATCTTATTAAGATGTATTCTTTATTTTTCTTATTTGACACAAACCAGTGAAGACTCCATTTTGGATAGGCATGGGTTTAGGGAACAACATCTGGGAATCACTGATTTACACTGTAAAGCCTCTCCACAATCCTACCCTACCAGGGTATTTTCTCTCTCCATTCCCCTTAACATTTTGCTCATATTAATTCCATTATAGAAAAAAAATAACATGATATCATATTCATTTATGTGTGGCCCAGTAGACAAGAATTATCTTACTCATCTTCTGACTCCTAACATAATAAATTCTGGATATCTTTTTATGAATGAGTGAAAGGATAAATGGGAGAATAAATCAGTGAAGGAATAAACAAATAAATGAATGAAACCCAGGCACACCAAACACACTTACTCAATTCCATGTGTTAGCCTGTTTTTCCCTACTGTGGAAATAGATGGCTGAGGGAACCTGACACTTCCTACAAATGCAGTACCTGGCTGACAGATCAATCTTAATCTGCCATTGTGCACATCTAACACAATTTTACATGCAAAAATAGAATAAATTTGGTGCTTCTGATATGGGCTTTTGAGTTAGCCAGGTTTCATCACCTACGATGGCATTCTGGAATTCCACAAAACGCTTCACTGATTACATACAGCGTAGGCAGGGGAACCTGCAATGGCTTCATTTTTGCCCATGCTTTAGGTAGTCTTACTGCAGGTACAATGAATGCAGGGTAAACTTGGACCAATAATAGAGAACCACAATGAAATGAATGATTGTCTACTTCCTTTCTGCCATTGTCAGTACAGCTACTGAAGCAGCAAATAGAGTATCAATTGGGGGAATCTATTATTTGATGTTCTTAAAGATTCCTATATTTACATGACTCTATGCCTATCATTTCTATGGATAAGTTGCTTAAAAGTCAGAATTCTTTCTTAATTTTACTCTTATATTGCCACATGCAAATATTCACTAAATAAATGGGGGAATTTTCATCCTAAGTAATCAGAAGTGACATCAGGCTTAGAAACTGTAGACTAAAGAAGTTTGGACCTTAGGAAGTCCTACCATTTTCTAGATATTTGAAGTTCAAACTGACAATTCTTGGAAATTCTATGCTACAATAATTAAGGGTAGAAATAAAACAAAACAAAAAAACAGAGATTCCTTAACATCATAATAATAAATCCCAAAAAGACAAATTCCAAAAATACAACACAAATGAATCCCATTTTTATCCAGTGCATAAGTGCATGGCCTTGGGCAAAAAAACACCTTCTATAGTTTGGACTAATTCTCTAAGTTGTCATGTTTCAGGTATGAAGAACAGGATATTAAAAAAAAAACCCAAAACAAAACACTTTTCTCAAACGACAGTATTTACAGAACGTTTAGATCTGGTTACTCATCTATCACCAAGCTGTGGCTACCCAGTGTTCTCTGGATCCTTCAGCGGTGTTGTGGAATTTGATTTTTATCATTTTGCTATTCTTTCTCTGCCTCTACCTATTTAGTTTTGAAGTGTCATTTTACTGTATTATGGTCCATGTCTAAACACTGCTCTTGGTTGTCAGAGGTTGAATGTCAGAAAATATTTGGGTAATGATAACAAGAAATACTATAAGCTATTACTAATCAGCAATGTGCTTCAACTTTAAGATGTTTCTTAATCATCTTGTGAACTTCACATAAATATGGCAGGATACTTTTGGGCTACTTTGTATAAATAACAGCTGGACTAAATAACAAAGATTGTATTAATATCTCTATTTTGTAACCCATAAGATTCATATTGTTCATAACATGAATACGGTGTAAACAACTGATAAAATTGAGTCACAAACCTTAAAGCATATGTAACGTCAGAAATATGGAATACAAAGGAAAAGTCAAAATAGAGCACAACAGGATATAAAAGTTTGTAAGTGGTTAGCTCCAAACTGAAAAATGTGAATCCTTGCCTAATGAAAACTAATATTCAATAGATGACAAAGCTAACAGAGAGAAAACTTTTAGATAATTTATTTTGTATTGCAAACAAATAACTAAATGTTAGTGTTCTTTACTAGCAGAAACTAATATTGGCACAAAGCTTTTTGGCATAAAAATTTTCTCAGCATAAGACCATATAATTCGAATATTGTGTTCAGTACTGACAGAGAATAGAGGGTATAAATCTATCACTTTGGAAATTATGATAGAGGAATTTATTAAGAAATTTGATAAATATAGAAATATATATATTTATTATATATTATAAATAAATATATAAATATAATAATATGAAATATTCTTATGGTTAAGAATGAAAAGTTATTAGATATTTAATGCATGCTTACGTGTCTCCTATGTACCAAACACTGTGAAGAGAGAGGAAACAGATTGTGTATTGCTCAATTTTCCAACTGCCTCCTGGACATCTTCACTTGGGGTAATTTGTTAAATAATATGCCAACTTTATTCAGCATCCACACTTTGTTAGAGATTAGGGATTCAAAGATGTACACAAAATGATTCTTGTAGAACCAGATTATCATACTGGTGTCCAGAACCGAATTTGTCATTCCATCCCTGCTAAACCTGCTCCCATTTTTAACTGACTGTTCCAGTCACACAACAGAAATCTGAAGGTTGATCTTGATGCATCATTCCCACAATAAAAAATGTCTCTGATCCTCTGATTTGACCTCTGTCTCATGTTTCTACTCACTGTAGAAACTGGCCTCCTCTTCCTCCATGTTCTTTCATAGGAATTCTCTCCTCTCTCATCAAGGTTTCTCAACTTCACCTTTGGTCTCCCTTCCTCCATCCCATCCTAGAGAGCTCTTCCTTAGCACAGTTCTGATCAAGTCTGTTTCACATGCTACGGACTTTAAGTTCTCCCTTACTAACTAGGGAAGAAGGCCTCAAATCTTTAGCTGGACGCTCAAGGTCCTTGTTGCTCTGGCCCCAACTTATGTTTTCATTATTTTCTGCTTCCTTCACTTCTCCCTTTCTTCCCATCCTCTGCCTTCTTTCATTTTCCTTATGACTGCGACGGCTTTCCCCTACTTTATCCTGTTCTCTGGAGGTACAAAATCCTAGGCACCCTTTAAGAGCAGCCTCAAATACGGGTTTTTCCAGAGTCCTCCAGCAACAACTAAAGACCTTTCTACATGTGCCCCTCCCAACACTATCGGTAACTTTCCAAAGATATGGATCACATTCTACCTTATACTTGTGGCAATTTTGCACCTGTTTTATCTACTCTACTACTTTTTAAGCCATTTGAAAGTTCCTTGTCTGATGCATCTTTGTATCTTCCTCAAAACTTGGCACAGTGTAGGCATTCAAAAAATACTTACTGAATGAATGAATAAAAATGAAAGAATGAACAAATGGGCAAACAAAAAGTGACTAAAGATGAACACGGTAAAATTGACTTGTAAGGTGTAACCATCAAGGAGGAAGTCTGTACAGCATTGCTCAAGAGGTTATAATAACTATGTAATGGCTGACATTATGAAAGAAATAATCTATGCTAAGTACTTGGAAAATTTTCCCAAGGGGATTACTTTCGTATTGTGATAATTTCCTATTTAGTGATGAAAGGAAATTAACACTCAGACTGATACTAAAAGTTTTTCCTATTTTTCACTGCAACTCTGTTTTCTACATACTGGAAAGGGCACTGTGGGGACAAGTCTATGCTGTCATTCAGATGGCCTGGCTGACTTGTTAATCGCTTACATTTCTGGATTTTGTGATTTTTATCTACAGGCACTCTCTGTAGTAACTCACCATTAATCATGGGAATTTTAAGTGTAGACACATTAGAGATGACAAACCAAGATTAAAGATGTATGATAAATGTGGTAAAAAAAAACCTCTTCTGCTTAATTTTTCATATTTACCCATCAAAAATTACACCTCTGGTAATGAATACTTAGGCTTAAGATTCTTCTTCTTCTTCTTTTTTTTTTTAAAGACAGTAATCCATCTTGTGGAGTGATATCTGTGAAACAACTTAAGAACTGTTGCCTGTGAGGGGGTGGGACATAGAAAAGTTTCCACACCAAAAAAAAAAAAAAAAAGGAAGAGAGTGTTCAAATCCCATCTCATTTCTACCCTTTGGTGCTGGTCAATAAACTTGGTACCAGATATAAACAAAACATTCCATTCAACATTATGTCAACCTTCAGCAAAAAGGTCATCCATCACTGTACATTAATGTTCTGAGCACCTGTAAAATCTGATGTGCGTTCTTTCAGGGCATTTTTTTTCAACTTTGTGTCTGTCAGAGATACCCCCCACCATATATATATTATTTATGTTGGGAGTAGCTTTCTAAATGTCACCCAAATGAATTAGTATCACGCTGAGCCTCAGAGTTAAGAGAGTCGCCATGTGCATTTATGTGTTTTCTCTCCCTGAATACTGACACATTTATATCCTTTCCCCGTCTGCTCTGGCTTTGGCAGGGATGCAGAGTACAAGCAGTTTATTTTACTATGACATGGTGACAAAATAGAACTTTATTTATGTGAAGCTGGTTAAAAATGCCCTGGCCAAAAAATATGACACCAGTTAAAGAAATCTAATAAAACCTCTTGTAGAAATGGTGTAAAGTACAGAGTTTTATTTGGAACTTAATGAGGTTAGTAATGCATACTGTACCTTACTGTGTCTACCAAATAACATCAGGCTAATGTTGCCAAATGCTTTTTTTTTTTTTTCAAAGCAGCCCAATCTCTGTTAATTTAGTCAGCCATTTTTAACTCCTGAGCATTCCCTCATTCATTCATTCATTCATTTGCTCTTTTAACAAATAGACTAATTATCACACATCTTCTTCATGTGGCTGGAGAGGAATTATGGAACCTCAAAACATTTTTATCAATATTTATGAGCTCCCCTAAAGGTCTCAGTGGAAGCAACTCACTAATCACAGGAATATCCATTAGAGCTGAAAAAAAAAAAAAACCCTGAAATTTGGTTTTATGAAACTTTCATGTTAAATGCCTTATCATCTAACAATTATTTTTTAGAATGACAAACAGGTCTCTTCCTTTATATATTATGCTATGTGGCTTGGCCATGGTGACATAAGCAGCATGTATAAATATACCAGAAATAAAAGGCCACAATTCTTAAGCACCCTCAAGTTCATGTCTCTGATGTGTTCACACAGAAATGAAGAGTTTTTCATCCAATTTTGTACTGTTTTTCAAAGGCACCACAGTGAAAGGCTGAATGCATATTTAAATGATGCTGGTTGCTGCTCAAAGCATTTCTGACCCTTGCCTTTGAAATGGCCATCAGAGAGCCTCTGCAGGTTGCAAGAGACAGTCTATCTCATTGTTTTAGAGACACAGGACACTTTTCTATAGTCATCATTCCCCTCCCCTCCTTTCTTATCTTACTTACTGCTTCCCTCTCACCCTAGGGCTCCCTACTGCTGGCGAAGATCCAGAGACCCAAAGAAGAGGCATTACAAGCCTGAAGAGGCCATAGGGAGCAAGAGGTACCTTCCTCAGCATTTACCAGGATGCCTATGGGCAGTGTTCAAAGCTGGTGCTGGGGGAAACCGGCTGACCTTGGGCTGGAAGCCTGGGTTCCTGTCCAGGTTCACTCACTAACATGTTATGTGACCACGGATAAAGGAATCCACCTCTCTGAATTTTAATCTCCTCACCTATAACATTAATTGGTTGGATATGGGATTGGGTACCACAGGTGATCTCTATCCATCTTTCCTGCCCCACACTTCTGTGACCTGATAGTCCCCTCCCCAGACAAGCACCAATAGTCAGAAGGAATCTTCCATCAACCACAACTAAAAATGACATAAACCCCCCAAATTTGAGAAGCCAATCACATTGCCTGAACAAAATTTAATTTTGATTAGGGTTTCAAATGCAACTGCCAGCAAAAATATCACATTATAACAGCAATATTTCTGGAATGCCTGGTGGCTCAGTTGGTTAAGCATTCAACTCTTGATCTTAGCTTAGGTCTTGATCTCAGGGTCTTGAGTTCAAGACCCATGTTGGGCTCCACAGTGTGGAGCCTACTTAAAAAAAACACACCAAAAAACAGCAAATCATTTCTCTTTCAACATATTCATTATGCTCACCTTAACAATTAGCATTAGTATAGGTTTGTGGTGAGGTCATGAAAACAGTTTTATTATATAGCACTTGTTCTCATAATGATATTCATTTATGTTGAAGTTTGTTTATGTTTCATTTATATATATATTTACTTATATATTCTGCGTAACTCTAAGCAAAAGTCTAATCTTTCCACTGGAAATGACAGAGTGTTGATCAACCTGAACATATATAACATAGGACATGGATGGATTACATGGTAGCAGAGAACAAAGGAAGAATGTCTTCAGAAATGAAGGCTCATTTTCTACTCAGCAATTAGGGCTTTATTATACCCATAAACAGCTACTGAGGATCATTCAACTAGGCCGTTTCCCGGTGTGTTTGCCCAGATAGCCAAACTATTAGAACACCTCCATCACCCCACGTTGCCTAACTGCCATATGGCACAAACAAGTAACCATGCCCAGCTCTCTAGGACAGGCAATATTCACTCAGAAACACAGACAATGACAGCCCCAGCAACATTCAGTTTTATATTTTGTCTCGTGCACACATTTATTTCACATGATGAACAGAAAAGGGAGTATGAACCAAGTTTCAAATTGAAAAACCATTTAAGAAAGTGTCCTTTTAGGAATCTCAAAGATTAAACTCTTTTGAAGTCTTCCTTCAGGTATTTGTTTTATTATGGTCCTTTACGCAATGAATATGAAGCACCAGTCCAGAGGCAAGCTTCCTGACATCACGGAGATATTAAGAGTTATTAACTGTGTCTTATTAACTAGCCTTGTCACTGGGTATGAGGCTTTACCCAGATATGGGAGACTGGCGATCCCCTCCCACGTGGCTCTGTCAAGCTCACACACGCACGTGTGCAGACACACACATATACACGCAATGGAGCCAGAGGGAAGAAGACACTGAGTGAGGCCACCTGGTTTTCAAGAGCTTCTGAGGCTACCATATAGATGAATCAGAACAGAGTGGCTGGAGCCAAACCATGGGAAAGAAGCCCCTAGAAACAAGAGCATGCTCCAAAACGTCTTTTGCAACCTGCTTCTTGTTAGATTGACACACTTCTTCAGGCCTGTTTAAACCGTCTTGCTAAACTGTGCATATTGGCCCCACAAACTCTTGGCCTTTCAGTTGCCCAGTAAATCAATGATTCTACCAAACACAAACACAGAGTGAGGGAAACACTACCATGTGCTTCTGGTGGGTGCTTTGACTATCAGTTGAAAATGTCTTATGAGGGAACCCAGAGCGTGTGCCATGAATTCAAGGTTTCGTTTTGCTTTCAGTGGGTATTGCTCCCACAACAAAGGTCCCCCCCTTTTCCACGGTACACTGACTGAGGGCAGCTGAACAATGCTTCCTCTTCCAACTGCCCCCCACTCTTCTCCCTTCCTTCCCTCCACCCGAAACCTATGCTGGAGTGGAGGCCAGTAGAGTTGACTGGCTTGACTGCCAGGTTCCAAGCCCTTTGTACTGGATCCTGCTCCCTCAAATCAGGACATCCTCCACTCCACTGTTCCTAAACACAAACCTCAAGAACTGGCTTTAAATATTCTTTTTTTTTTTTTTAAGATTTTTATTTATTTGACAGAGAGAGACACAGCGAGAGAGGGAACACAAGCAGGGGGAGTGGGAGAGGGAGAAGGAGGCTCCCCACTGAGCAGGGAGCCCGATGCGGGGCTCGATCCCAGGACCCTGGGATCATGACCTGAGCCGAAGGCAGACGCTCAACCGACTGAGCCACCCAGGTGCCCCGGCTTTAAGTATTCTAATCCCCTATAATCCCCCACTGACTGCAAGTGGAGGAGATGATGCTTCACCTGCTTTTATAACCTGAGAAATAAGGTCTCCACACCTGGGCATGCCCAATCTTTGCCTGTGTTTCCCAAGGCCTGAGGGCCCGGTAAAGTAAACTCTCCACAAAGCCAAAGAGATGGAGAATAAAAGGCATATGCCACCAACTGACCTGAAACACCTATAGAAAAAAAAAGAAGGGCAACCCAATTTTTTGCTCATTTTCATCTTTAGATCTTTGTTTGAATTTTCTGAATCTAGATTCCGCAATTTAGACCCCAATTCCTCAGTGAAGTGCTAGTAGACAGACCAATACATGATGGATGTTGCAGTACCTAATTAGTAATAACATAATCAGTGACCAAGAAGCAGTCTGAACATCTATCTTCTCCTGGAATAGAAAGACAAGAAAAAAGGCAGCACATTGGAGAAAAGATCATTGAACTCAGAGCCAGAAGAAATGGGCTGGAATCCTTCTACCACTTGCTGATCATAAAATGTCTAGCAGATCACTTAACTTCTCTGGCCATTAGAGTCCCTATCTGTTCAATTAGGACAAGAATATTCTCCCTGCTTCCCTGTAGGACCATCTAAGCATCATACGAGATGAGGTGTGTGTGAAACCCACAAAAACCTAAAGTGGAGAGGTCCATAGGTGTGCCTTTTTGGTTTTGTTTTAAAAGGTTAATTGACTGATTTTAGAGAGAGAGAGAAAGCATGTGCCCAAGTGGGGGCAGGCGCAGAGGGGGAGGGAGGGCAGTCTCAAGCAGGCTCCGTTACTGAGCATAGAGCCCCACATGGGGCTTGATCCCATGACGGGGAGATCAAGACCTGAGAGCTGGACACTTAACCAACTGAGCCACCCAGGTGCCCCTGTTTTGTTTTGTTTTGTTTTGATTTAGAAGAAAAAATTGGGAACTAGTAATTTAATCCAAATATGGTTAAGTGTTTATATGGCCATAATCTATTTTCATTGACCAATTTATTGGTCATTCCCATTTTTAGACTTTTGAATCCTATTCCCATCTAACTACACATTGTTCATTTTAGTAATTTGGCCTCTTACGCACACACAGACGTGTGTTTGTGACTGAGAAAGCTCTCTGGAATAGCTAGTATAACAATGGAGAACAAACCAGGATTGCAAAAATTTGCTTTCATAAAACAGAACTAGACTTTTACGTTTGGGGCTAGGGATGAGGAGTGGAGAGAAGAGGAGGAAACACAGAGATGATGCTAGATAAATTCCCGTGTTTCAAATCATCATAATAATTATTTCTATTTCTCGAGAGTGCCTTTTTGGGGGGTATAAATTTCCTATCTTACAATACAGACTCTGTGCTGATGACATTCTCTTACCATCTCTTTTCTTTTGTACGCCATCCTCCTTGCCCCAGCCTGCACCTCAGACCTTTCCATCCCTCCCTTCCCTGACCCACTCTCCTTGAAGATGGCCTCACCATTATTCTCCAGTTTCTCTTCCGGCCTGTACCTTTACAGCAAATCCCTCTAAAGTGAGAAGTGTAAAGCCATGGGCTGTAGTTATACGCACAGCCCTGCTCAGCAGCACCAAACAGTTATGGCCAAGATAAGCAAGAGAGTCCGTGGGAACACCTACCCAAACAGCCGTGGTGAATCCACTCTCCAAGCCACCGGAGCATGGCGCCACTCTCATTACATGTAACCCCTGCTCTTTGCCAGTAATCAGAAAAAAGGAAGGTTCACACAGTCTAGAGCACAACACCTAATTGCTCATATGGACTTCTGACAGCAATAACGCTGTCATCACTGTACTAGTTTTTAAACTCATCAAATCTGTTAAGGTGAGGAGGTTTAAGAGGACGGTTCTTAAGCTTTCATGTGCAGAATTACCTGAGTGAGCTTGTAAAAACCCACCCCCAGAGGACCTGATTCTGAAGGTCTGGGGTAAAACCTGGGAATCTATAGATTTAGAAAGCCTTCCCCAGGTGTTTCTGATAAGGAAGTCCAAGGACCACACTTTGGAAAACACTGATCTGCGGCTTTGCTGAGAAAAGCCTATTACAAGGGCTGGAAGATCTTCTAAGATGGGACGGTTCTAAGAGAATCACTTTGGTTCCAGGCCTGGTGCCGACCCTGAGTCTTATCCCACAAGTCACAGGCCATACCCCTTCCTGCTATCCCAGCTCCACTGCTGGTAAGGAAGAGATGGCAGCTCACCAGGTGACACCCAAAGCTACAGTCTATGTGGGGGAGGACCAGGAAAATACAGGCCCTTCCAGGACGATGAAACAGTGCCTTCCAAATGCCATTGGCACATGAATGTTGTCCCAGAAGGGGACATGCACAACACTTCCCTCGAGTTGAAGAGATAAGTATTCCCTGAACTCCCTGAATGGACCAGATGCTAAAGCCGTGGTGAGAGCTATTTCCAGGACAGACATGTTCCCTCCTTCCTGTATGTCTCACAACATAATTTCCCATTGAAACAATAACAGAAGGAGAATTAGAGCATCAGGCCAGCGTATAAATGATGCCATCACCTAGAAGTATTTCAACTCTTGGGGGGCCTGGGTAACTCTGTCGGTTAAGTGTCTGACTCTTGATTTTGACTCAGGTCATGACCTCGGGGTGGTAAGACTGAGCCCCACATCAGGCTCCGGGCTCAGCAGGGAGTCTCCTTGAGATTCTCCCTCCCCTCTTCCCCTCCCCCTGCTTGCGCACGCTTTCTCTCCAAAATAAATAAATCTTTATCTTAAAGATTTTATTTATTTATTTCACAGGAGAGAGAGAGAGAGAGCACAAGAAGGGGGAGCAGTGGAGGTAGAGGGAGAGGGAGAACCAAACTCCCTGCTGAGCAGGGAGCGTGACGTAGGGCTCGATCTCAGGACCCTGGGATCATGACCTGAGTCGAAGGCAGAAGCTTCACCGACTGAGCCACCCAGGCACCCTCCAAAAGAGAAGTATTTCAACTCCATCTCCACAGTCCCAGTCTGAGATCTCCTCATCTTTTTTTTTTTTTTTTAAAGATTTATTTATTTGACAGAGAGAGAGACAGCGAGAGCAGGAACACAAGCAGGGGGAGTGGGAGAGGGAGAAGCAGGCTTCCCGCCGAGCAGGGAGCCCGATGCGGCGCTCGATCCCAGGACCCTGGGATCATGACCTGAGCTGAAGGCAGACGCCCAACGACTGAGCCACCCAGGCGCCCCGATCTCCTCATCTTTTGTCTGGACAATTGCTGTAGCTTTCAAGGTGGCTTGCTGCTTCCACTCTCCCCTGCCACTTATCTTTCTCTAGTCTGTTAGCAAAGTTAACTTTTCTCACATATAAATTGTTTATTAGTGTCAATATCCTTGTTTCTGTCTACTCGGCTCCATGTTATGCTTTAGCATAATGTTTTTAAAACACAATCAAATAGCATCACATTTAGATCAGTAGCTGAAATATCTGGAAAATAACCAAAAAACTAGTAACAGTATATGTTTTATCCAGAAAGGAATCTGGAAATCATTCTCCAGTTTATGAAAGATAACAGTAGGATATGTATCCATCCAGCTTATCTTGCTTCTAAGGATAACACTGTCTTTTAGGAGTTAGACGTACCAAACACAATCAAATTTGCTTTTTAATAATTTATCATTTTACTGCTTTCCTTGATTCTAGAATTTTGGGTGGAGGTAGTAGATATGTTGTTTTGACTGAGCCAGAAATTTTCTTTTTGGTAGTGAGGCAGAACTATTAATATGAATAGCAGTAATTTTAGTTTTTGGCAGGAAAATTATTGTGAGATCTGCATTGGCAGCCTTCAAGTTTTTGTTTTATTATTCCATACTTTTTTTTAAAGTTATTTAAGAGGTTGAAAGAAAGTAAAAACGTTTCAGAAATATTTTCCACTTTCTTTTGGTTACAAAATAGGCTCCCTTTTCCATCAAATGTTAGTACATATCCCCTCATAGTATATTAAAGTGGTTAAAGAAACTATAAGTGAAAAAGCCATTAAGCTTATTCTATTTTAAAAATTTCCCCCTTTTTCCTGTTTTATTCCCCAAAGTCATGAACATGCTGCTCAGATCATGTGAACAGAGGATATAAAATGGCCCTCCCCAGATTACGGTGATTCCAAACAGCACGCTAGTGAAGAAGGTATTTTTGGCTGACAGAGTAATGGGAAAATTTACATTTTAAAATAATAGATTATTTATGCAGGGACCGTAATAGCTCTATCTTCCTTCAGCACAAAGAGATAGAAGAACACGCATGGGGTTGTGGTAAAAATAGACAGCTGAAGCATCGTGCATGATCATGCAGGCCATTCTACCTGGATTCTCCATCCTCTTGGTAGAAGGCATGCTTTGACTCTTTGTTAATTGAAAATGAGCTTGCTACAACCTTTAACCCGGCCTGCAAAATGAGCTGCCAAAGGTTCATGCAGAGAAGTGCATCTACCCTCATTGCAAACCAAGCCAGGCTTGTTCCAACTTCACAAGTCTGCTCAAAGAGTGCCAGGAGCCCCCGGTGATCCCTTGTTACATGGTGCAACCCAAAGGGACCATAGATGGAATATCACTGTATTCTGTCTGTGAAGAAAGTAGCTAACTGAAGTGGAGGGACACTCAAAAGGCTCGGTGAATAATGGCTTCTCCTGTCTCGTAGGTTTGCTGCCTTCAAAATTCCACAATACTCTTCTCCATCTCTCCCTTGAAGCCTCTTTTTGAAATTGCACTTTTGCTATATTTGCAAAGGCTACTTAGTGCTTTCATTTCTCAAGGCTTCTTACACACATATATAATTTCCTAGTCTAATCCATGAAAACCCAAAATGGGTAAATATATTTTTAAACGAATATAGTTTTACTGCTTTCTCATAAATACTAATTATCATGGACTCAAACCAAAAGCCAATAAAATGTTTCTAAGTATATGCATCCTAATTTGTGAATCAATAGCTTGGTTATAATCAGCATATTGGGTATAAGCCAATGCAGATGAAATGTTTGGCAACCTTTCCATGTAGCAAGTTTGCTATATTTGTATTACTTCATTTGCTCAGCAAACCCTTTGTGTACAGAATCTACAAAGTGGATCCCTCATGTATGTTCACAAATTCCTAATTTAATGGGGTCCACATGACCATTCTCTGGGTGAGAGCCATCGCCAAATGCCTCCTTCAAGTGTTAATCTTGAGGGTGGAATAGTCAAGCCCTAGAATCAGGAGCAGCTTTGTAGTCACATTAGAGACTTAGTTTGCAGCCTTTGAACAAGTTACTTATATCCATGGGAAGCAGTTTCCTCAGTTATAAAACAGGAAGAATAATCCTGGGAATAACACACTAATGTGAGTTAAGCTCTTAAAGATCCTCTCGTGAGAGGTGCAGTAAAAGGACAAAGTAATATTATTGGTACCTTGTCAACACTCAAACAATGCGCTTAGGTATTAAGAAAAAGTGAGTATAAATAAAGGTAGAATCAGTGCCTGCAGTATAATCACATAAGCCCACTCAGGGTGCTCACCCACAACTATAATTTAATTATACAATCAAAGGTAGACATTCAACATGAGCATATCTATTCAGCTTGATGATATCAGAATTACAAACTTGCTTGTGATGGGGAGGGTAATGATCTTCATATATCCATCTCATCAGTTTAGTTCTCGTTTTATTAGTTTAGTTTTGTTTTTTTCTATCCACGTGGATGTTTCTGTAACTTGAGAAAAGGATTTACTAAGTTACTAAGAGGAATGAATGATCCTGGTTGGGCTCTGACTTTGTCTTCCAATAATCTACTCCATGTTCAATTTTAAATGTTTGTGGTTACTTACGAAGGATATCGATTGATGCTAGCAGGTGTACTAATTTTTTTTTTTTTTTTAAAGATTTTATTTATTTATTTGAGAGAGAGAATGAGAGAGAGCACACATGAGAGGGGGGAGGGTCAGAGAGAGAAGCAGACTCCCTGCCGAGCAGGGAGCCCGATGCGGGACTCGATCCCGGGACTCCAGGATCATGACCTGAGCCGAAGGCAGTCGCTTAACCGACTGAGCCACCCAGGCGCCCCGCAGGTGTACTAATTTGATTCTTTTTGCTAATATTTGTTAGCTTTGCTTCCCTTTTGGAATGCCCAGAGTTGATCCCACTGAAGGTAAACTGTAAATGTTCCTTTTGGTCCTGCCCTAATGGAACAGAATTATACTTTAATCAAAGGACATCATATTTCATATCACAATCGCCACTACTTTCCCTATAAACATAATAAATTCACAATTCCCCAGTTATTGTCCATCTTTTCCATTCTACTAAATTTAAAATCTTAAGCTACATTCTTTTTAAAAATAAATTTCCTCTCAACTAGATCAGTGTATCTTCATTATGATTTGATACTTTTTTTTTTTTAAGATTTTATTTATTTATATGACAGAGAGAGACAGCGAGAACAGGAACACAAGCAGGGGGAGTGGGAGAGGGAGAAGCAGGCTTCCCGCCGAGCAGGGAGCCCGATGTGGGACTCGATCCCAGGACCCTGGGATCATGACCTGAGCCGAAGGCAGACGCTTAACGACTGAGCCACCCAGGCACCCATGATTTGATACTTTAAAATACAGATTTTTATTGTTTTTAAGGATTGTCAATAGACATTTAAATTTCTCCATTTTTAACAAAAGATAAAGAACACATGAAATAGTGATATTTACAGAGTATCATAATCTCTAACATTCTAATGTTTAAATAATCTCATTTTGGTTTTGGTATATAAATACACACAAACTATATACAGACATACTTTCCAGATAAGAACTATAGCATTCCTATTTATCCCTATCAGAAATAAAAGTAGAATATTCTGGATCAAGTCCAATATTTCTTGGACTAGACCAGAAATAGTTTCCTTTTGGGTTTATTCCCTACTCTGTCGCTTTGATAGAATCTCATTAAATAATGACAAATAATTTTCATATTCTTATGAAAATATTATATTGTAATAAGTGAAAATATAATATTTTCATATGATATTTAAAAATAAAACGAAATCACAATCTTTAAGAAAGCCCTGACCATCTGAAAACATTTGTAAATATACTTTGGGCTCAAGATAAGAAATACATAGACCATAAGAAAGTGGATGGCTTAGGGATGTCACAGCCAAATCGCCATTTCCAAGGTGGCTTCTCTCCTCCCTCTGCTCTTCTGCTTCATCTCCTACTCCAAAGAAACATTTCAAGAAAGTGTCCAAAAAGGAGGGAGGAGGTTGCCCATCAGCACAGTGATCTATGACTTCACCGACATTCCATCAACTTCTCACTATTTCCACCCCAGAGAATGGACCTCTAAGCAATGTGAAAGCAAACTAGAGGAGATTCCTGAGTTGATTAAAGAGATTGTTTAAGAGTCTTTTTTTCTGCTTAATTAAGAAGAAGAGCCCTTGTATGTCCTGGAGTGGGTTCAGCACAGCCTCACCTAATGTCCCAATTGATCAATAGATCAGTGTCAAAATCTTACCAATTCTTGCTTTCCTTATAGGAAATGTTACTGCTTCTCTTCTTGTCTATACTCTACTCACACTCCCCTACTTAATAACATTCTTCTCCTCTGACACTCAAACAAAGCAACTATTGTCATTTGCCCTGAGCAAGAATTCTTGAAATCTGCAGTTTAAAGAAAAGGTAGCAAATCACAGCAGCAGAGCTCTTCCCTCGAATGAGATCCTGAAATTCTAAGACAAAAGTTTCAACATGGAGCCTTTCTTGTTGGGGGACTGGCAGGACCAGAGCTTTATCCCCGAGTTCCTCCTTTCCTGGCATCTCCTTCAGAAGTCCTTATAGGGATTTCACAGGGAAGGGAAAATCTCTAAATTAGGCAATAAGAGGAAACTCTGATGTGAATTTTTATCCCCCTAAATATTTAATTCCTTAGCTCCATCTAAACACAAGTGAATAAAATGTACCTACTGCTACTCCCAAATCTTGTAAGAAATCCTGATTTTTTCCTTCCTTTTGAAGAGTGGGGTCATTTTAGAATGTAATCACAAGATTTACAGGCTGTAGATCTATATAAATCACCACTAACTAAGGGTCAGTTACATTTTTGTCCTTCATGATTACACAGATCTAACCCTCCTCTGAAATGAAGAGAATGAGACTTTCCTCTCCTTTGTGATTCTCCCACATTTCCACAAGTGAACACTTTCTTCTCATGTTTTTATCTGATGGTCCCTCAGATGATAAGTGTCAGGAGGGCAGGAAACTTGTCTATGTGGGTCATCTCTACACAACACCAAACGACTGTCCTAAACACACACTGGCACCTTGTAACCACTGTATGATAAGGTCAATAAGAGAGAACTTTATTTGAAATATGTATACTCATTCGATCTGAAAATGCTGAGATTTTAAATATCCATGAATTATGAACAACCTCTCCCCACACAAAAGGGAGGGGTTGCTATGCTTGTTACTAAGTAGGCAACTAGCCTTGCTCTTAAAGGTATCTCATAAAATGAATGTTGTATGTTTATTTATGCCTTTGAAAAGGATATAATAACAAGTTTCTGCTTTCCTAATGATATATAAATTAAGTATCTACTGTATCCAGCAGCAACAAATATGCATTGAGTGATGGGCATTGGAAATACAATGAGGAGGACTGACAGCCATTGTCCCTGCCCTTGAGGAACTTGCAGTTGGGGTGGGGAGCACAAGCATTTGTGCAACAATGTGTATGTGCATATGAGTGTGTGTATGTGTGTGTGTGTGTGTGTGTGTGTGACACAGGCCTTAATTATGTCGAGCATGAGAAAGACATCCAACAAATGGTCACTCAAACAAGTGCTATCAAGGAAGGGACATTGTCCTATGAGCACCTTGAGTTGGCAGCTTTGACCTAAGCTAGAAGGCTGAGGGGCTTCTCCAAAAACGAGGAAGCAGCTAAAAAGGCAAAGTAAGGAGGGAAGAGCATGCACAGCTGTGAGAGGAGTGTATACAAAAGCTCTATAGCAGGAGGGAGCTTGGCAAGCACCAGGGCCTGAGAGAAGGCCAGGGAGGAATAATTTCTTAACATGAGGTAAAGTGAAAATGTTTCTGAAGGCAATAAAGGTCAAGCAAACTTTGAAGGCACTTCTGCTCTTCGTCCATATGCAACCTGATTCTCTTCCCTCACAGCCCTTCTGCAGCACTGACAGCACAGCTAAGCCCCTGGTCTGAGGTGGGAGGTCCTGCTGACTGACAAGCAGTCTCTGGTGAGACACAGTCAGTCATTCCTGACAAACCCAGGTTATTATTAAATGTAGTGGAGCAGTGAATTCAATGGTTAGAAACGGAACGGAGAGCGCCTGAGGTACACCGTGAGGCAGCCTAGAGGAAAACCACCTCCATGGAACAGGAAGTCTTTTCTCTTTTCAGAGCATCATCCATCATGCTGGGGGAAACGGCAGGAACGTAACCTACTACTTCTTAATAGGCTTCTGCACAGAGAGTGGCTTTGAAGCAGCAGCTGCCCACAGTAAATTTCACTGACCCTTAGAGCCTTTCCCCAAGTTTTCCAACTGTTTTGTCTCCTGAGCTGCAGCTCAGTGTTGGGTCCAAGTTAGAGCACCTGACAAAACTAAGGAGCCTCCACTGTATGAGAATGGAAAGCGTTCAGCGATGTTGTCTTTTCTGTGCTACCCCAACAGTGAGACATGATGCCATTCCATTTGGCCATAAAGTGTATTCTTTCCCAGGGAGAAGAAACCCAGCAAGGGATTTTATTTTAGGGTCTGGCATTTTACTGTACATATATCAAAGGAAATACAGTGAAATACAACCCAATCCCAAGATAATGCAGCCAAGGGGTCAAGTCTTCTCAATAAAGCAGAATTAATAAGTCTGATAAGAACAAAGCCCTTTAGAGTTCATTCAGACTTGTTTTTTTTTTTTAAATTACGAAGTTGCAGAGACATAAAAATCAAAGGATAGTTTCAGAAAAAAGTGGTGTGGAAAATAAGAGTAAATCTGAAAATTCAGCTTTTTCCTTTATTGAAGAATTTTCATAAGAGCTCCAGTTAAAGTTTGGGCAATATGATTCTTATGTATAAAATGGACAACTTAGGTAAATAAATATGTGGCCTTTGATACCCAAGCTTGATGTTCCAGGCCCTTGCTAATAGAGCTTATGTGCTGAGCTGCTTTTCCAGGATGGGAGTAGTTGTGCCTAGCTCTTCCTATCCTATCTTGCAATCTGGGTTCTCACTGCGGGCTGTGGAAGGCCTTGGTGAGGCTGTACCCCACAGTGAATCTATTTGACACTTGGGGGCCTGAAATCACACTCTGCCTTTTATTATCACCAATTGAGCTGAACATTAGGGACCAGGGAAGCCCTAGACACACACTTTAATACTTTGATTCTTCCATCCCAAACAGGTAACAGAGGCAGACGCAAGCAGGAGGGTTTGCGTGGCACAAGTTTTAAGTCATGTTTTCACACGTGAAATGCTTCTCAGGTATTTTAAAGGCTCAGGGCAGAGGAAAAACAGCAAGGGGGCAAGGTTCTAGATTCCATTGTCTCTGATTGCCTTGAGCAAAGGTCCACATAAATTCCTATAAAGTCACACGATTGAGTGTTTACTTAATGAAGCCATCTCCTTTGGATTCTTTTCACTGTTCTTAGCCATGAAAATCTCAGAGGGATAAAAAAAGATGTATCAGTGATTTTTTTTTTTATTTTTAAGAGAAATTCTTAAAATAGAGCTAACTATCAGTAGGACTGTAATCATCATCATAATAATGATTATCACAGTGACTGTCCGTTGAGCAAAGATCATCTATCAAACACTTTTCACACCTTCTCTCCTTGGGGCCAGAAGTCCTATGTTGTTTAAGATGGTATGCCCAGAGCAGGTGCTCAAGAAACATTTGCTGATGGAATCATGAATAAATGGATGAGTCTAAGAGCATAATTCACTAACAAGCATAAAAGTTACGGAGTCAAGATCATGACATCGCAGGTACATACCTTTAGGCCAACTTCAAAGTAAAGGACATACTCAATTAATTTTATGTTTTAATTACTAGTATAATAAACCCAACCGATTAATGCACTAATACGAGCCAATAACTATCAGGGATTTAAGCCAACAATTACTAGTAATGACTAAAGCATTACTACAGCATTACTAATTAGCACTCTATCGCCTATGGCGATAACAAACTACTTTAGGGTAAAGGAAGAACGAGATGTACATAGATCCTAAGCACTAACATTAAGTTCTAGAGATTCAAGACAGAACCACTCTATGCCATGTAGATTGAGCCATGTGAAATTGCTGTTTTTGTTAAAATGTTCAAACATCATCAGTTTCATATGACTCAACCTAATATTTTCATGTAGGTATCTGTGTATTGAACTAAAAGTAAAGGTAACACATTAGAATAGGTTAAGCATATTGCTAATATATTACGCTTTGAAGACATTTAAAAGAATATATGTTAAGATTTCCAGCTTCTTTACATTTATACAGTCTGTATTTATATATTCATCTGTACTTTCGACATTCACACATTGAATATATTCAACCAGTCCCTGCCCATAGGTACTCAAAGACATCTTTACAGAGGAGATATATATATAAGCAAATAAAGTTCTTCAAGATTTTTTAAGCTTCAGGTAAATATGTAAGCTCACTAGGCAAGGCAAATGGAAACGAAACTTACCAGTTCTTTCAGCATTCTCCATTAATCCAGAAATGACAATACAATCCCTTTTAAGGGATTCTTTCCCACTTTCTTCCTCAAAGTACAAGTCCTAGTTGAGAAAGGGAGGTCCTGAGGCTTGATGTATTGCAAAAATAAAGAAATACTGGTTGTGTTTAAAAATGGAAACAAATAAGGGTGGCTCAGTACATTAAGCGTCTGCCTTTGGCTCAGGTCATGATCCCAGAGTCCTGGGATTGAGCCCCACATTGGGCTCCTGCTCAGTGGAAAGTCTACTTCTCCCTCTCCCTATGCCCCTCCCCTGATTCACATTCTCTCTCAAATAAATAAATAAAATCTTTAAAAAAAAATAAAAAAGGAAACAAATGGTGATATTGGAGATTAATTTTTAATTATATATGTTTGTATATATGTATACACATATTTATCAAGTACCAAGCATATATAAGGCATTATTCTGGGCACCATGGAGAACACAAGAATAATTAAGGCAATGGTCCTCATGGAATGATCCCCATGCTTCCTTTATGGATCTTAAATTCTTCTCCCCAAAAAAAGAAAGAAACACAATAAGCTATAAGGATAAGTAATGGCGGCCAGACTAGAAAAAAGGAACAAGTAAAATGAAGACTGGCAAGCAGGCATGGGAGGCAACATAGCCCAGAATCAAGGATGATTTTATGGAGAAATGGTATTTGAGTAGGCCTTGAAGGATGACCTGTATCTTGGCAGGCAGGAATTGGGGAGGAAGTTTTAAAGAGACCAGAACAAAAGGAACATGAGAAAGACACATCAGAGGAAACTTAAGGGCAGAGCAAGTTCAGAGAAATCCAAAAATGCCTGGAGTATGTGAGTATGGAAGGCATGGAGGAGACAATGGGGGAATAAATGGGGCTAAAATGTGGACGATCTTAACCACGTCAAATCCATTCTGTAACTGTAGAGAGGCACTGAAAGATTTGGGGCAAAAATAAATAAAAACTAGAGCCACATTTTAAGAAGGAAAATCTAGTGGTCATGTGTAAAATGGGTTGGATGTGGTAGGAGGCAGGGTGGTTCATGTAGTAGGGGTAATGGTAATAGCAGAGAGATGGGTTATAAGTCAGGAACAACAGAGGATAAGAGGAGCGGTGAGGGCAGTGACATGGACATGAAACTGAGCAAGTAGATATAAGAAACACCCCGAGGCCAATGTAATGGGTGACCACTTGACTGTGGGATAAGGGGAGGAGGCATAAGGTGAAGAAAACACCAAATTTGCAGGGTAGGAAGACTGGGTGGTTCCATTACCAAACATAGGGACATGATGAGTTTATAGTGTTGGAGGGATAGCGATGTATGGATATATAGCAGGGGATGAGGAAGATAGATTGGGGTTCAGGAGAGGGGCCCGGGCCAATTTTGGAATCCATCTCCTAGATTTGAAAAGTGACCGATTTACTAATTCAGAAAGTATTACATAACAAATAAGAAGACAGGTTTTCACTAGGAGGATTAAAGTATGATAAATTATAACATATAGTTAAACAGATCCAACTGGATTGTAAAGTAAGTTTTAAAGACCAAAGAAACAAAGTAAATGAAGAAATAAACAGAGTTCATAGGGAAGGGGGAAAAAGAAATAGGGCAAGAGAACGCATTTAAAGAATGAAGACCAGGAGCCTAACTAGGGCAGAAGAAGGAAGTATGGCAGATCAAATTTTCAAGTTCAAATCTGCAAGGATGAAGTCAAATGTGCTGCTAAATTAAGAAAAAAGTTAGCTAAGAACGGGTAAGACTCTGGGATTGCTTTATACCTAAGGCTACATATGAGGGGGTGGGGGGGAAAGAGCAACATTTCAATAAGAGGACTTGACAAACTCCAAAAGAGTTGAGTGGAAGTGAAATAAAAGGACACTGGGATGGGCTCACCAGAAATATTTGTCTGAAAGATAGAAGGAGATTTGTTTTTCCAGTGTTACGTAAACTAATCACCGGTATTTAAAGTTTACTGACTTCTTGGTAATCCCAACTTCTAGAATGACTTAGATGTTAACAGACGTGCTCCTGCATTGTTTCCACACAAAGTTGGTGACTGCCTATTCTTGTTAGGAACATGAGTCACACTTTCTCTTAAATATCCCCTCTACTCCTCCCTCTTTATTTGGTAATATAATTCTGAAAGAGTGGCATGTACCAAGACCTTCATTTTGACAATTCTGCATTTGAGAACCTGTCTTAAAAAAAAGAAGGCACATGTAAAGAAGACAAAGTTTGAATAGTTTTTTCCATCCCTCTGTCTTTCCCTCTTCCATTTGAAAGAAAAGGAATCTGGGGTCTTTACTCTGTTACCTGATCAAAGACAGAGCCTTCTGAGGACATTCCAAGACAGTATATGGTCCTGTGGTCTACTTGGAAATTCATAGAGATAACATTTCAAGGGAGATACCCTGTTGGTTTTGACTGGATATTCACATAAACTTTTTAAAGAGATGGGAGATAGAGCTAATCCTTATCTGTAAGTTTTGAATTTATATCGTTTCTTCCCATGTATAAAACCATTTCTCCCCCTACAAATAGTTTTATTTTTTTTGTTTTTTGCATTGACAGGTATAAAGGAAAGCAGAATTGCTTTATTATGATTTTTGTTTCAGCCACTTTGGGACAAATTAGAAGTTCTAAACTCTGGTACCAAGAAAGAAAAAAGAAAAAAACAACAGGAGGCACATGTATTATTTCTTCTTTTCTTTTCTTTTTTTTTTTGCCTTTTAATTAGTATATTTATTTTTTTTTAAATTTTTTATTGTTATGTTAATCCCCATACATTACATCATTAGTTTTAGATGTAGTGTTCCATGATTCATTGTTTGTGCATAACACCCAGTGCTCCATGCAGAACGTGCCCTCTTTAATACCCATCACCAGGCCAACCCATCCTCCCCCCCCCTTATTTCTTCTTTTCTAATCACTTTTGGTGGCTGCTGAATATCCTGAGAGCTTGTATTTCCCGAGCCTCCAAATACCTTGCTATGAAAAATTACATTCCCTAAAAAATTAGGCCATTTTGAAGTCTAACTTTGTGAGAATATGAACAGATATCAGTGGCTGCATAAAACTTAAATTCAACGGAGCCACCATAGCCTGGCCATCTGATACACAGAAGCAACGCAGCCTGCAGGCACACCCACCATTTTGTACCATCATAGGTTGTGCAGATCAGATGGGGTGTGACTCTGACAAGAGAGTGAGCAGACTGGGAATATATGGAAAGGCACTGGACTCTCTGCAGCATGCTTCAAAGTATTTCTGTCTCTCTGTGAGAGTTTGTAACAATTTGGACTTTTGTTTGTTTGTTTTGCCAATAACAAAAGGCAAAGATTAGAATAAATCTTTAAATATGATGATTACTATACCATATTAAAGTTACAAGTGTGAACCTGGGGATTTTTGAGCCAATAAGCTGTAATATTTATACAAAGTAAAATGAACAAAGTTCAAGAACTATATCTGAGTATAGTTCTCTAGGGATATAAAAAACTAACGCAGAGTTTGAATACATAAAACAAGAAATGAAGTAGTATAATAAAAGGCAACCAAACTTGGACCTGCAGTGAGAAAGGAGAAATAGCAGTAGTACCCAACATTTCAGCAAGGAAATGAGCAAACTGACTCCTTGACTGATGATGAAGATGATGAGGATGACTACCATTTTAAAAGCACTTTTGAGGGCACCTGGGTGGCTCAGTTGGTTACGCAACTGCCTTCGGCTCAGGTCATGATCCCAGGGTCCTGGGATCGAGTCCTGCATCGGGCTCCCCCTGCTCTTCGGGGAGCCTGCTTCTCCCTCTCCCTTTGCCTGCCACTTCCCCTGCTTGCGCTCTCTCTCTCTGACAAATAAATAAATAAAATCTAAAAAAAAACCCAAATGCACTTTTGAGGCACATATTATCTCATTTAATCCTCACAACAATCCTATAAGGAAAATAATCATCCCATTTTACAGATGAGGAAATCGAAGCTTCCTGGCACTCCTGACAGGATATACAAGACTAGGCAGAAGAAGTAAAGACGTACATAAAAAACTTGACTAATGACATCAGGGAAGAATCACCTACCAGAGAAAGATGCTAGAGAATGACGAAGCAGAGCAGTTGACTAAAGCTTATATTACAAGGAAATATACATTAGAAATCAAACATAAATCCAGGAAAAATGTAAGGAAGAAGTTTTTTCTTTCTTTCTTTTTTTTTTTTTTTAAGATTTTATTTATTTATTTGAGAGACAGAGAATGAGAGACAGAGAGCAGGAGAGGGAGGAGGGTCAGAGGGAGAAGCAGACTCCCTGCCGAGCAGGGAGCCCGATGCAGGACTCGATCCCGGGACTCCAGGATCATGACCTGAGCCGAAGGCAGTTGCTTAACGACTGAGCCATCCAGGCACCCCAATTTTTTTCTTTCAACATACTAACACTCAATTTAGAAAACAAAGTCAAAGAAATGTCTTTTGTATATTTGCACTGTTTATAAAGATAACAGCTGTTCAATGGGTACAAACTTAACACTTACAAAACTTACAAATCCAACTGTTAAAAATGCAATTTTAAGATGGTCCTGTTTGGCTAAGGAAGCACCCAGAAAAAGCTTGGTGGTCCAACTATTTTCTAAATAACCTTGTTTAGTGCACAGCACATACATATCCAGTGTGCAAATCCTGAGGTGACACAGACACATTTACTATCTCCTTTCTGGCAACACTAGTAGAACCCCAACAGGTGACAAATGGGAGAAAATCTGGGAACCGTGGTTGATAGCAGTGAAGCGATCTAGCATTAGTCCCAGGAGGAAGAATCAAAGTTCAAGACCCCCTGCAGAAGTAGAGTCACAGGAAGAAACAAACTAAAAATGTGAGTTGCAGAGAAAACATCTGTAGGCAGTGCTACCGTTGGGGGAGGCAGACCCTCCGGCTGTGCCTTGCCAGGCGACATCAGTGTAAACCAACACCCTGGCCATGGGAATTTTTGCTCCAGATCAAAAGGACAGCAGCAATGCCATCTGCTGTTTGCTTAGAAAAATGGTAAGAGCAGATGTTTCCATGTGCTGACCTGCCATCCCTTGACTAAGAGACCACTTGAAAAATAATCATGAAATAGCACAGGAGAACATCTGCACAGTGTACAGCAGACCACCAATCACGCAGCATAGGAGGGAAGGAACAGGCAGTGAGCCCATGAGATGATTGTAGGCAGGTCCCCAACAAGTGGGGGGGGGCCCTCATGTGTACATGGCACGTGAGAGCACATAAAGGTTGAGATAGTTTGGGGCAAGGAATGGTCAGAATGTCTCCCAAGGACCTGAGTAATTTTGGTGAGCAAACCCTAACCTATGTCAAATCTCTTCACAAGGCCCATAGCTGCACAGTCACTTCTCAGACTTCTCTCTGTTGTTGCAGAGAATGTCATTGATTTTGTATAGCCCATATTTTAGGCATCCCTGAAATTAAATAATCAGCGGTTCCTTGAGAACAAGACATGGCCTGTAGATGAAAAAAAAAAACCCTCAAAAGACCTGTGCAGTGTGGGGTCAGGACACGGTGAGAGAATTTGCCTCTCACCAATCCTGCTACACCAAGCTCCAGAGGCCCTCACCCCCAGGGTGAGGCTGATTCAAGCTCAGGCCCTTGGAAATCGCTGAGTCACCCGCCAGGCACCAGCTGGGCCAGCAGACGCTTGGCCTCAGGAGGAACCAAGTTTCATTCAGGATTTGCACTGCACATAGGCTCCCCTTACTTTGTTGCCACACCTGCCACCCTATGGGGCTTGATCCTCTCGCTTTGAGAGCCTTGTGTGAAAAGTACTAGTCATCTCTTCTTGCTTCCCTGCTGGATGCATGTCCTTGGGCCTCACCTCCCACTAGCTAATCATCATTGCAGCCCCTCAAGTCATTTTCTCGGCTAGAACACATGTGCTTGGGAGTAAATGTTATTCAGAATTTTTCAGATCTAAGTTTTCCCTTTCTGTACATGGAGGACAAAATGTTTACATGACCTGCATTTCCTCCTAAACACGTTACACTTTTCTACTTAGGAGTTTGATTTCAAGGCATTATTTCTTTTCTAACTTCATTTAATTATTTGTTCCATTCCTCCTTCTTTAGCTTCTTTTTCTTTTTTAAAGATTTTATTTATTTTTTTGACAGAGAGAGACACAGCGAGAGCAGGAACACAAGCAGGGGGAGTGGGAGAGGGAGAAGCAGGCTTCCTGCTGGGCTGGGAGCCCGATGCGGGACTCGATCCCAGGACCCTGGGATCATGACCTGAGCCGAAGGCAGACACTTAATGACTGAGCCACCCAGGCGCCCTAGCTTATTTTTCTGATCTAGTGATCCATTGACTAATATGTCCTCAACGTTTTGGTTTTGTAACCTGGAAGGAGGAGATTTGGCTCATTTTTAAATGAACACTTCCTTCCTTTTCCTGATATGAATGAAGCATTTTTTTTTGTTGTTGTTATTGATCAGAGAGGGAGGACTCAGTCTTATTGTCTTTGCAGACCCAGGGCACACAGTAAATGCTCAAGTGTTTTAACAAATTAAAAAAAACAAACACAAAAGGTCTTCAGAAAAGGTCTTACTGAAAATGTCTGCTGTATCAGCATCAGAAATAATATAGATTCTCCCTAAAAATGATACACAAACACTGGTGGGGACCTCAAGCTCTGTAATAGCTGCTACTGCCTTCTCCCAAACTCTTGAGGCAACAGAATTGTTGCTACCTCTCCTCTTTTACAGCAAGACAACCTTTGAAGAAAAATGTTTCAACATAATTTTCTATATGTTCTAATGCAAGAGGTGCCTTCTAATAAAATTTGTTTTCTTAGATCCTATCAGCTATATATTACAGCATATGACACTATTATCTATACCACACATCATTCCCAAAGAGAGAAGATATTACTTAAAATAGAAAGATATTGCTTAATTTAAAACATTGAAACATATTCTGTCCCCTTCAAAGTTGTAGTCTTGTTATGACAAATGCAAATCATTAGCATTCTCTTTGCACTTCGCACTTAAGGAATTATTTTGGATACACCCTCGGAGGCTTTTCTTTTCTTCTCCTTTTTCTTTTCTACTCTCCTCAGTCATAAAGTCATAAAGTTTTTTCCTTTGAGAATGAATTTGAATTTTGTAAATATCCAAATGTCATTTGGAGGCAACCATGGGCAATAACGTGATCAAGCTAGATACCATTTGGTTAAAATCAAGATGTGATTATAAAGTTACTATGTGAGTGATTAGTAGTTTTCTTCTATGACTCAAACTGGCTCTAAAAGCATAACGAAGATTTTTCTGGGCAGCGGCAGGACTGCTGCAACAATTCTAAGATGGCAATTTTGATGGATAATACTGATCTGTATATAAATAATAAATGCATATAAATAAATCCATGTATATAAATAAATTCTATTTCATAATGATACTCATACTTCAAAGTAGAGTATAAAATCTAATAGGATGTAAAATTATGGAACCTAATACCCACACACTTTTAGTATGCTCTAGAATATTCCAGTTATTTGGCTTGGAAGGTTGAGTTTTGCACATTGTCCATCACTTCCTGTTTAGACTGAGTTATTCTCAACTGGATTGGAAGTGAATGTCCTTTCGCCAGAGAGTTAGGCGATGTCAGTACCTGGGCTATTCATTGCCTGTAAATCAGGCACATTGGGAGGATCACTGCATTGTTGAATGACTTACCACAGTCATTACTATCAAGCAGCTATTCTTAAACTTTAAAAGACAGTGGGCCATAAGATAACAATATACTGTAACAGTTGAGATGTCATGATGCTGGTACTTGCAAACCCAAGTATTTGCCGAGTACCTGGTTCTTTGAAGTATTCAACAAAGTAGAACATGGGATCTTTTCTCTCAGAGCCTATATTACTACATGAGAAAACAAGTCAACCAGAAATTTCAGTGAAAGTTAATGCAGAGGACTGTGAGGTAATCTAAACTGAGGTAGTACTTTTTTTTTTTTTTTAAAGATTTTATTTATTTATTTGCGAGAGAGAGACTGAGAGACAGAGAGCATGAGAGGGGGGAGGGTCAGAGGGAGAAGCAGACTCCCTGCCGAGCAGGGAGCCCGACGCGGGACTCGATCCCGGGACTCCAGGATCATGACCTGAGCCGAAGGCAGTCGCTTAACCGACTGAGCCACCCAGGCGCCCCTGAGGTAGTACTTTTTAAAACTTGCTCATACTGTCTAAAGGTAAACAATCTTTTGTTTGGTTAAATAAACAACAAATCATGGAGAAAAATCGAGGCCATCAAAACCCACTTTAAAAATTTTTGTGTGTAAATTAAATGTGGTGCTAATATCTTCATGTTTGATTTTCTGTACAGAGAGAGAAGAATTCTGTGCATGGCAAAGGATCTGCAGACCTATAATCCAGCAACTTCTAAGGCCACAGAGACTCAAATTTAAAGGAAACACAAATTCCTAACCTGCTTCCTGGAAGTAAATTCTTTCTCAATTAAACAATGAGATTTCCTAAAAACAGAACAAAAAACTAACTAACACTCAAATGCAGGGACAGGGTATCCTCAGTGTAATTCCAGACCTCGTCCAGTGCTCAGAGCTTTAACCTAATAGTAGTTATGGACACAGCAGCTCTAACGTCACTGACATTTTTTCCTGGCTTGTAGGATGAGACCATCATGGAAGAAGAGGTTGTTCTTTGTTTTCTGTTTTTTTTACTAACGCATAAGCTGGGTATATACAATGACAAACAACTATTAAAAAAAAAAAAAAAACACTGAACTGAATATTTACTCTACTCAATACTCAACAGGCTGATTTATTAACTGAATTTACTTCCTGCATTGTTACTGGACTGAATGACTGTTTCGGCGTCACGCAAACAACATTCTGTAAGTTTTCTATTGGCTATTCCTGTGATTATGTGCCTTTTACAATATGAATGTAATGACCCTATATAATCATATATTCTGGAAAGTGCTTGTAAAACATGGAGAATATCTGTTACTATCAAAACTATGTGATCTTAGTGCTTAGAAGCAACAGTAAAAGTTCAGCACCAAACTGAACTTTATAACTGATTTTAGAATTTGTTACACTCCTTTTGAAAAAATGTATGCCATGAAGTTGTTTTAAAATATACTGTCACAGAAAGTGTGACTCATTTAATAATTAAAATTATTCATTGTGTATTATTCATAGTATCATCCTTAGTGTGGACACTCCTTAATGAATTGACTCAAGTGTATAAAAATAGTAAAATATTACTCTATCACAACACAGTAACCTTATTTTCATCCTGTTTGTGTTTCTTACATGACATAAAGAACAGAATTAAAAAAAACACAGAAATGTGTGAATAATAGAATTTTTAAGGTTTAGAGATTCTAGTACATTTTTAAGGAGTTTTTTACATTGGCTAATGCAAATATACTTTACTGAGTAATATTCTCCTTATTTAAGGGAATACACTTGTTTGTGTAGCTTCACTTTTCCAAGTCTACATTGGAAATTGCCTCTGAATTTTTTTTTTCAAAATAGGCCAAAGGAATAGCTAATAACGATCATAAAGTATGGATGAAAAATGCTCCAAAACAAATATTTGGTCTTTCATCTCATATTAAGTATTTGTGGACTTTAATACCCTTAAAGTTTTTTAAAAGAAAGTTATTTTTCTCTTCACTTGACATTCAAGAATCTTGAATATAAGACTCTGAAACATGGTATAAAGGTCTTCTAGACATCATATACTTATTGAATGCATTTTCAGTGAAAGTCTATATGGTTGGGCACATTTTCATAGCTTTGCATCTTCCTCTTATTTTTAATCTAAAATTAGATATGGGAGGGGAAAATCATAGCCTGGCTATTATAGTCTGATTTGTTTATTTCACAAATTTTGGGGGATGCCTACTTATGCCATATATATATATAAATTTGCATAGGAGCTAGTATATAGCAATAAACAAAACAGACAAAAAAAATCCTATCCTCATAGGTTAATATTAACTCTGCCTTTCTTACCCTATATTTAAGAGACATACATTCCAGGTAATCCAAAAATAGTGGCAAAATCTATTGGATTCTATATAATCTAATGTCTTTCCTTTCATTTGCCCCATCAAGGCTATTTAAGGGACAATGTTGTAAACAAAGAATTGCAATGACTCTGGTTTTAGATGAAATTGCTTATGATATTGTTTGAAATACAGAGACTAAGGGAAAGAGTATGAAATAATGTGCCCCCAAAAAGGGGGGTATTACATTTCAGAATTTCCTTTCCTCTCTGGGATCTCATCAGGGCTGCCCAGATGTTTTAACACTGACACAGGTAAGTGATGAATATATAGTTCAAGCACAGATGAAGGTCGTTATATATTCAAAGAAACCACACTTGCCTGCACCCAACTGGGACTTGTCCAGTGGAAATATTCACATTTACCGATAGGTCAAGCTTAAGAGAGGTAAGAGAAAGAATAAAGCCTGGCATAGCTTGATGTTCCCCTAAGAAAAAATGAAAAGAGGGCAATTTCCTATTTATTTTTGTTTATCAGTTCATGTCATTATAACTTTAGATAAAGCTGATCAAGTTTAAAATTTACATATTGTTGAAGAGTATAATGAAAAAACTGGATTCACTCAAGAAAATCAAATCCAAATCCTCCAAGGTTGACAATGAGGAAGGATTTTTCCCTTGGGGAGGAACATCTGACTCAGGCCCTTGACTCTTGTCCTCCTGAATGGTCTTGACTCTTGAGTGACTTGCTAAATAGCACCACCAACATTACACTGGCTGCAGCAAACACTCTGCATTGTATCAAAGGTAGACCAGATAGTCAAGGAAATAAAACAGAAACAACTAGAGAACCTGGTTTTCAAGTCATGGTTTGCCAATCCTGGTGTTCAGAACCCATTCCTAGTATTATTTTATACACTGTTTATTTAAATATTTAAATATATACCAGTTTTTTTGCTCACCATTCTTTCTTTCATCTCAAACCTTTCTGATAAGGTCATTTTCTTCTTTGAAGTATATAAAGTGTCTTCCTTAAAGTTCTTTTGGTAAATGGAAAAAAAAAATACTTATATTAGTTTGCTAAAGTTGCCATAACAAAATATCCAAGAATGGGTGGCTTAAACAACAGAATTTTATTTTGTCCCAGTTCTGGAAGCTGGCAGTTCAAAATCAAAGTACTGGCAGGGTTGATTTCTCCTGAGGTCTCTCCTTGGTTTGCAGACGACCACTTTCTGATTGTTTCGTCCTCATATGGACGACACGTGGTTGTACTTATGTGCACACATGCACCCTGGTGTCCCTCTTTGTATGTCTCAATCTCTTCATCTTAGAAGGATACCAGACAGTTTGGAGTAGGGCTCACCCTAATGGCCTCATTTTAACTTAACTACCTCTTTAAAGGTCCTAGCTCCAAATACAGTTACGTTCTGAAGTAGTGGGGTTAGGGCTTCAATATATAAATTCTGGGAGTGCACAAGTCAGCCACAACACTACTAGAAATAAACTCTGTTTTTGTCTGAAAATATCTTTATTTTGTACTCATTATTAATATATAGTTTGGTGGTTACAAAATTCTAGGTTGACAACATTGTAAAAAATGTTCTCCATTGTTTCTTGGCCTCCACTGTTGCTGTTGAGAAATTTATTGTTATCCAACTATCACTTCTTTTTAGATGATTCATCTTTTCTTTTTTGGCTGTTTTTAGGTTCTTCTCTTTGTCTTTTTTTTAAAGATTTTATTTATTTGAGAGAGAGAGAGAGAGAGCAAGCACGAGCAGGGGGGAGGGGTAGAGGGAGAAGAAGGCTCCCCACTGAACAGGGAGCCCGATGTGGGACTTGATCCCAGGACCCTGGGATCATGACCTGAGCCGAAGGCAGACACTTAACTGAGCCACCCAGGCACCCTCTTCTCTTTGTCTTTTTTTAAAGATTTTATTTATTTACTTGACAGAGAGAGACAGCGAGAGAGGGAACACAAGCAGGGGAAGTGGGAGAGGGAGAAGCAGGCTTCCCGCCAAGCAAGGAACCCGATGCGGGGCTCGATCCCAGGACTCCAGGACCATGACCTGAGCCGAAGGCAGACGCCCAATGACTGAGCCACCCAGGTGCCCCTCTCTTTGTCTTTTTAAAGATTTTATTTATTTATTTATTTTTAAATTTATTTACTCATTTATAATTCCAGTATAGCTAACATGCATTGTTATGTTGGTTTCAGGTGTACTATATAGTGATTCCACAATTCTACATATTACTCGGTGCTCGTGAAAATGAGTGTACCCTTAATCCCCTCCACGTTTTTCACCCATATCCCCCCTACCCACCTCCCCTCTGGTAACCCTCTGTTCTCTTTAGTTAAGTGTTTTTTGGTTTGTTTCTTAACTTTTTTTGTACTGTTTCTTAAATTCCACATACAAATGAAATCATATGGTATTTGTTTTTCTCTAAGTTATTTCACTTAGCATTTTTATCCATTCATCTATCCATGGACGCTGGGGCTGCTTCCATAATTTGGCTGTTGTAAATAATGCTGTAATAAACATAGGGGTGCATATAACTTTTTGAATTTGTGTTTTCATATTCCTTGAGTAAATACCCTGTAATGCGATTACTGGATCATACGGTAAGGCACTGTTAGTAGGAATGCAAACTGGTGCAGCCACTGTGGAAACCAGTATGGAGGTTCCTCAAAAAATTAAAAATAGAATTACAATATGATCTTCTCTTTGTCTTTGGTGTTTTGCAGTTTATGATACGTCTATGTACAGACTTTTAAAATTTTTCTGCTTGGGATATGGTAGTGTTACCTTTACTTATGGAATTTTTTAAAAGATTTTATTTATTTATTTTATTTTTAAAGATTTTATTTATTTATTTATTTGACCAAGAGATAGAGCCAAAGAGCACAAGAAGGGGAGAGGCAGAGGGATAGAGAGAAGCAGGTTTCCCACTGAGTAGGGAGCCCGATGTGGGGCTCAATCCCAGGCCCCAGGGATCATGACCTAAGCTGAAGGCAGATGTTTAACTGACTGAGCCACTCAGGCACCCCAAGATTTTATTTATTTATTTGAGAGAGAGAGAGAGCAGAGAGCACAAGTGGGGAGGTGAGGAGAGGGGCAGGGGAACACGGGGAAGCAGACTCCCTGCTGAGCAGGGAGCCCAATGCGGGGCTCGGTCCCAGGACCCCGAGATCATGACCTGAGCTGAAGGCAGACACTTAACTGATTGAGGCACCCAGGCACCCTACGTGTGGAATTTTATATTTCATCTGTTTTAAACATCATTTTTTAAAATATTAATGCTCCTCCATTCTCCTTAGTATATCACCTGGACATTCTATTAGATGTATAGTGGATCTTCGCATTGTATTTTTGATGTCTCCTAACCTCTTAATTCTACTTTCAAACCTTTTCATCTCTTTGAGCCACATTCTGATCATTTCTTTAGCTCTTTCTTCCAGTTCACTATGTTCTTTTCACTTTTTTGATCTGTTTGACTTGTACATTGGATTTTTAACATCAATTTTTTTTTCACTTTTACAAGATAAATTTTGTTCTTTTTCTAACCTGAATAGTAATTTTTAAAAGTCTCTTGTTCCTTGTGTAATTCTTAAATTCCATCTTTTATTTCTTTAAAAATTGTATAACTATTTTAAATTTTTTAATTTTATAATTCAAATGTCTAAAATCTTTGTAGGTTTAAGTCCTTCTTTGTTTTTACTGATTTCCATTCCTTATTTGGTGAATTTCTAAAATTGTGCAATAATACTTAAAATGTTTTATTTTGAAATAAATGCAAACTTAGAGAAGAATTGCAAGAATAATACAAAGAATTTCCTTAAACCCTTCACCCCAAATTCCAAGAGTTTTTTCAAGTGTTCTAATTATGTACTTTATAGCAAATAATACAATCAAAGGTCACACAGTGCACTTAGTTCTTATGTTTTTTCAGGGTCCTTCAATCTCAAGTAGTTCTTCAGTTCTTTCTTGACCTTCATGATGTTATCATTTTTTAAGATTATAGGTCAGTGGTTTTGTAGAATGTGTCTCAATTTGGGTTTTTATGATGCTTCTTCATAAGATTCAGATTCTAAAACAATTACGTTGTTACCTCAGAGCAATATATCAGGAGGCACATGATGTCAAATGTTAGCATATATTGACATTTCTTGACTGAATTATTTTTATAAATGGCTACTATAATTTTCTAATTACGTTACTTCTACATTTAATAGCATTCTACATAAACAACTTTCTTTTATCTCTATTTGTTTATTAATCTATTTATTTATATAGTGAGGACTCTGGATTCCTATTTTATTCAATGTGATATAAGCCATTAGTATTATTTTAGTGCTCACATTGTCCCAGATTTGGCCAGTAAGAGTCCTTTCAAACTGTTTTATATGTCCTTTTCACATGTCCCCATCATTCTTTGAGTATGTCTTTACTTTCTGGTATAAGACCTCCAAGCTTATCTTATACTACCCTTGCCCCAACCCTGAAATCAGCCATTTCTCCAAGGAACTCTAGTTCCTTTTAGTGGAAAATGGTATTTAGAAACCATGGTCTCAGTATTACGTGTGCTCTTTACTACAGAGATCTTTCAGGCACTCTCAAGTGGACAGAGCAACAAAATATATTCATGTACATACATATACATAAATATATATATACACATTTTTACTTTTATGGTTATTTCTATATCTATCTACATATTGGAAGTCATGAGTTCACACCAATATCTGCAGTTCCATTCCAATGCCAAAGAGTATGCTTTGTATTCTCCCTTTTCATCCATCTCCAAAAGTGAGAAATTTTATTCCCATTTTCCTCAGTCCATTCACTTATTTGCTCAGTCCCCCTGTATGTAGCCAGTGCCCTGATCCTGCTGGGCCTCTACCCACTTGGCTGCTTGGCTAATGCTTATGAACTCATTTAATTGGACTTTATCTGTGGGAATCCCAAACGGCTACAGTGAGGTTGCTTCCCAATAAAGAGATTTGGGTTTCTTTCTACCATGAGACCATGGCACAACCAGTGTGAGATCATGGAAATTCCCATACAGAGGATCCTGGATAATCCAGACATTTTAGGTTAGCAATCTGATACTATAGCAACCCTCAGTCTAAGTCTCCTGATCCAATCATTTATTGTTCCCATTTCTGATTTCAGTTCTCAGATGTTTGGGGGGGAGATTATTTGAAGGGTGGGGTGTTCTCTGTTTTATTGTTTTTGTTATTTTTTGCTTTGTCTTGTTTTGTTTAGGTATTCTTTGTTTCTTTATTTCTTTGTTTTTGCTTTTAAAGACTCCCTTAAAGACTTAGCTTCTTGCAGTCCTGGGAATGCTTTGAGAGTTAGGCTTCTGATTTATCCAGATTTAATTGTACTAAGTAATGGAGCCTTTCAGAGTATCTAATCAGCCATACTTTATGTGTTTATATGCTTATCTATATTGATCTTGCCCAATATACCAAAATTATTAATACCCTTGAAACACCACGGGAAGCTTTGCTACAGTCTGGTTACCGTTTTAAAGCAGGAAAAAAAAAAAGTGAGACCAGAGGAATTACTGGGTAACACTTCTATTTTGTTCTTATCAGAAAATATGGACTCTTTATAGCAAGGATGTGATAAGAACAAGTCTTTTTTTAATTTTAAAGATAAAAAGGTCATTAACATTCCTTTGATCCCATCCCCTAATTTGACACATGAAGAAAACATGGCCCAGAGAAGATGGATTCCTACCAAAGTAAATGGCATTTGGTGGGCTTGCTTAGATTATTTAGAACTGCGGTCTCTGGTCTACTATTCCTAATTAATTTCTGTCCAATCTTCTTTTTTTAACCAAACTCTATGATTCATTTTTTTCACAAGTATATTTTAACGTTTCTCACTTCTTAAAATAATTCATGATCATTTCAGAAAAAAATTTAAATGCATTAAAGCATAAAGAAAATGAACTGTATTTATAATCTTACTACTTGGAGATAACTACTATTAACATTTTATTTTAGAGTTTTTAATGCTTACATCCTTTATTTTTATAGTTGAGATCATACCATATAGTTTTGTATCTTTTTTTCATATAATAGCATTAATATGTCCACACCTCATTAAAATCTCTTCAGAAGCATTATTTTTGATGCTATACAATATTTCATCATATGGATGTACTTAAGTTTAGTGAACTATTCACCTTCAGTAAATATTTAGATTTTTCCCTTTTTGCCTATTATACATAATGTTCTAAAGAAGTTCTATTGTTTTTATTCAATGTTAGTCCACACCAAAATTATTCCCTAGAACAACTTCCTAGAATTTGATGCACTAGGTCAAAGGATGTGAACGTAGTTAAGATTCCTCATACATACTGCCAAATTACTTTTCAGAAAGATAGTACCAATTTATGCTACTTCCAGCTGGGTTTAAGAGAGCTGGTCTCATCTTGTCTTTACCCTGATTCTTCCATATGGGTTTGATGATTCTCAAGTATTCCTTTTCATTATTTTCCTAAAGTTCCAAGTTAAAGGGCTCTTGAATTATGGAGTAGAGCCTGGGGATACTAAAGCTAGCCCCCCAACTAGATAGACCTGTGTAAGGATGACCATAGAAGTATCTGAAAAGCCCTGCTGTGCAGAATGTTCCTTCTTCCATTCCCTGTGGTAACACGGCCTTGTGGGGGGGATCATAGGCTTCGACGTTAGACATATCTGTCCACCTATTACCTGTGCAATCTTGGGTAAGAGAGGTAATCCTCACTGAGACTTATTTTCTTTATCTGTAAAAAGTAATATTGATGCCTCTCTGGTTGCAAGGATTAAATGTAAAATTGCCTGATACTTCTTTATCCTCTAATTAGTCCTTCCTATCAAGGAATCTCTACACTTAAGATGATTTCGTGAGCTAGATAAAATAGGATCTGCTTCTTTCATAGGTCAAAGTATTCACAGGTCACAGTTAGTTAGCATGTGCACCCTTCTATCATTTATCTGATAGGTGAGTTGATATATTAGATGCTTACATGTTTGTAATGTGGCAGCATGAAAGAATGGGGCTTCCAAAGGACTGGCATCCAGGATATAGAAGCCAAAATAGGAAGGTTCCGTAAGATATATTTTACCATGTTTCAACTGATTAATCAGGCTCCTCTATCTAGGAACACAGAAGTACCCAGCAAGGAGTTAAATGTTTATTGCAATCTCACCTCTGGTTATATATCTACCTTTAAAAAACTTTTAAAAGCTTCTCTCAGAAGCTGAGTGGAATTGGATATACTGAATTGGAACCTCTGTGGGATGGGGCCAAGGTATCTGTAATTTTTAAAGCTCCCTCGCTGATTCTGATTCACTGCCAAGGCTGAGGTTTAATGGATAACGTGGTTCATAGATTCTGGAATGTAAGAACTGGAAATAGTCATCTAAACCTTTAATTAAATAACCTTGATTTATAGATTAGGAATCAAGGCCTACAGAGGTTTAATTACTTGCTAAATATCACATAGTTTGGTAATAACAGGATGAAAACCTAGAATTCTAGCACATTGCCAGAATTTCTTCAAGAAGCTTATTAGATAGAAGGCAAACATCTCATAAAATGCTAAAATCAATTTTTTGAAAGAAATTACTGCCATGTGGCAAGGGGTCCTTACTGCTCTTGTTTCAAATGATCAGATTTCATATTGTAAGTATATGTAGGATGAAGAAACTGGATTTCAGTTCTCACCTGGATGAAGGGCTAAAAAATGCTTGCTTTGCCATTTTCTTTCCACCAAGAAGTGAGCAATATACAATCTTTGTTCTCCTCAGCATATCGAGTCCTCTTAACTTTTTTGGTTTTCAAAACTGTTTAGATGTACAATGGTCAAGGTGTAGATGTCAAAAAGGTTCTCCAAGGATTGCTACCTCCAAAATTCTTTTTGATTCTTAAAATGTGATTATTATTATTGCAATATACTTTGTGAACATCCCTCTCTTAATATACACTGCTTCTTCTTTAGATACTGGAGGGAGGGGTGTGAATGTTAAAAGTTGCTTAGGCACACAATAGTGGAGGTATAATGGTCTTAAAATCTTGGGTAGGAAAAGGACTTAACCAAACCTACTTTTTACAGTTCAATTTTGACAGCCTGCTAATGAACTTTTTAAATCATGTTATTCATGAAATTTTAACTATGACTTCGCTTTAACTTTAAAAGATTTCTTTGAAAAAAAAAAAACAACCTTAGCCATACAAAAATACCTGGATAATTTTTATTTATTGGGGGCCATGTCAGGAAGTGCTGGGTCCTAATATATCGCTTAAAGGCCCTGAGTTCACAGCTGACACGTTCTTAACATTTATAGTGATTCTAGAGACCCTCGGTATCTATTGCTACAGTTCTTTCTCTCAGTGTTTTTCTTGGATTGGATTTACAGTCAACTGGTTGTAATTGACCCTCTATTGGGACAAGTTAGGATATGAGCATATGACTTTTCTGTTAAAAAAAAAAAAAGAGAGAGAGAGAGTGTGACCAAGAAAAAAAAAATCACCATTGATATTTATCTTAAACTTCCTTCATTTCCAGCTTCTCTGGCAGCAAGTCAAGCTGCTGTCATAAAGCAGAACGCTCAGTAAAAAGGGTTCCTAGGGAAAGGCCACATTTCTGAATGCAAAAGCATATAAGAAAGAGTTTAATAGAAAAGACAAGCATTTCTCTGTCCTTTAAGCACACAACACCTAAGTCTTGCCACAAAAGTGGAGTCTGCCATCTGAAATTCCAGGTTGGCATTTCCCTATAGGAAAATTGGTCATAAACAGCCTAAGGACAAATGGGGACAGGGCATGTGGAAATCTCTATCACCTCATCATGAAAAGCAAAGGCCTGTCAAGCTCTATAACTCCCAGCCCCCAAAAGCACTGCCTCCAGCTTCCTCCACAGAACTGATCTGTGGGTCCTCTTCCACATCCTCATTTAGTAGACCACCTCCCCAAAGGCAGAAAAATGAACTCAGGTTTTACCCACTAAATGAGAGTCTAAAATTCTTTCTCATTGAACCTACCATGGTTGGTTTTGAGGAGTCTGAAAAAAGAACTAGAAATAAATCTGTATGGGGCATATGAAATGCTTATAAATTTATCTCCCAAAGAAACTTTCACTACCAAGTCTACTCTCCAAACTGCAAAGTACTGATTTGTCACAATCTAATTTTAAGAACCTAAACCCAGCCATCTCCCAAGCTCTTTAACTTTATGGTCATAGACTTGGAGTTCCTACCCTGATGTGCTGGGAAACAAATCAGTGCAAATCATTCTATTCAACGGCTTCCAGTTTTCCCTTCAAATGGCCTCTAAAAAGTTAACAACAACTGAAGCCTGTTTTATGTTAAAAATCCTAATAATGTAAATAGTCAAATGCAGCGTTGTTAGTCATTAGCACTGAAAGAATATCATACACCCGACTGTGTCACCTGGGGATGAGCGAGGAGTGCTGCTTTCTGTCCGAAGCCGCTGACCACAATAAGAGATCGCCCATCTGTCCGACTGCTGGGTAACACTGACCAGAAGTGGGAGGACTGTTAATGGGGACCCCTTGATGCAAGGTTTCAGTTCATCTCAATTTTGGCTCCTCAAACTTCACACTAGCTTTATATTCAGGCAGACTGGAGCAGACCTGAGATGGCCCTGACACCCCTTCAAAACTTTTGAACTTGGGATGCTGGCTGGAAAAGAGAACGGAGAGGCAATCCCTTGGCACCACTGACTTTAAAATGCACTTCTTAAGCACTATGCTCTATTATGAGAACTCGTGCCCTCTAGTAAGAATAGGAGCCAAGAATGTTTGAGTGCTTAATTGTGCTAAGGTCTAGCCAGCGTTACGTCATCAATTCCTCACAACAACCCTGGGGGTGGGGGGGGGTAACTTTATCATTCCTGTTTTACAGATGAAGAAACTGAGGTTTGAAAAAGTCAAGTAACTTGCCAGAGGTCACATAGCTAGTAACAGAGCCCAAATTTAAAATCAGGCTTAACTGATTCTAAAGTCCATGCTCTTAAGCACTACCCAATACCAGGAAGTCAAGGGCCTCACCAACGCTGCTGCCTCTTAACCTGGGCTGTTCTCCCTGCTTTCCCTGTACAGCAGAGACACTGAGAGAGGATGTCAGAAAGACAGAAGGAATCAGCTGCTTTTGGGGCTGTTTCAGCAACATCAGTGCCGCAGCATACCTTAAATGGGACCTACGTTTGTCTTGACAAGATTCTTACAAGATCTGCATGACATTTCTACAGAGGTGGTATAGTAATTTGGTGTTTTATCAGTGGCTTCTCCACTTCTCACTTAGCAAGGGCTCAAGCTATTCTCTTTTTCATAAAAGCAATATTAAAACAACATGAACAATTTATTGAGGGTCTGTATGTGTGAGGCGTTGGGCTGGGCAATTTGCAACTTGCTGAGGGCCATGAAATGGCATCTATATTACATCAATCCCATGAATTTAACCACCCGTGGGTGGAACCATGTGCCCCTCCAATGGATAAAACCCCTATGCTGACAGGCCAAAAGGGTCATATCACTACCTCAGCTCCCAGGACAATAATAATAGCACTGTTCTTTGGACATTTATTCTCCAAAAGGAGCATTTTTACATCTGGCTCCAGCTCTGAGTCAGGAACTGGATACATACACTCAGGTATGCTAAGGAGAAACTATTAACCATGCAAACTAGCCCCAAATGGCTTTTCTGATGATTTGCTAGCACGCAGGTGGCTTCGTGAAGAGGCCTGCAATTCTAGAATGTTAGTTTTTGTAGTATGAGAAAATCATAACTTTTTTTTTTCCAGGAACTTGTTTTGCCATAGATTTAAGGCAGTAATTTGTTACAGGCAAGACATTTATAGGGGCTGCGTTATCGAGGCTAGAATCATCAAGAAATTCTATCAGAAGACACAATGTTTAAGTATAGGTCTAATTACTGCAATCATTTCTTTTTTGTTTCCTTTGCAGAGATCCACTTAATCCCATCTCTTAGTGTGGGCACAAACTGACAGTTGCATGACAAGGAATGTTTCCCTTTGTAAAAAACCCACTTCCTTTCTGTGTAGTTTTAGCCTAATTGAAATGTTTCCTATTAAGCTCAATCAAGGCAGTAATTATCTAATTACTCACTTATGCTTTTCCAGCCAAAAATTTGCCTAAGCTGGTATATTGGAATGAGAGAGAACATATTTATTATTGCTTTTACATTTTCCTGTTTGGCTTTAGACAATAATCATAAACATTTCCTTCTAGCTCACCAGCATATATCTAATTAATACTGTTATTTTCTATAAAATTGTATCACTGTAAGCTACAGGCTGGTGCCAAATGTAGCCCTGTCTACGAAATGTGCTTTAAAAGACTTGTGGTTATGCTACATGAATGGTGTCATTGGAGAAGGGGAATAAGGAAGGAGGCTAGTGAAAACAAATCACAAGCATATATTCAGTCATTTCAAAGCCACGAGTTTTATGGCTTCACAAAATAAAAAATGAATAACAGATTTAATCGAGAAAATAATTTTTATAGCATCACTTTAAAGAAACACGTATCCTGTATGTCTGGATTTTCTCTTGATACAAATCCCTTAGGTCTCAAGATGATCACAACCAGTCAACAACACAGGTGGTCCACACTTTTTAGGTATAAATTAGAGGCATATATCATTAAAACCAGAATTAATTTTAGAGTTAGTGACCCTATGAGGTCACTCCTGATTAAATCAATTTTGATTGAGGTTGTACCAAAGCACAACAGACAAATTGGGTATGAGGGATTGATATTTTCATTTCCAGACAATAAATTTTATCATTATTATTATCTTAAATGTTAACTAATGTGGGACTAATTCAGTCCTCTGCATGGAAAAACACCCACAGAAAATTTGTATGCTTCTGGGTGAATTTATAGAGAGAGAAAGGAACACCTCATTAATCCCCCCAAAACTGCTACTTGACAATCTTTCACCTAAGTTTATCATAAACCCAGAAAACAACTATACTCAATGAGAAGTGCAACAATAAAATCAGTCTACAAGGAAAACATTCCATTTACTGGAAGGAGTTGAGAGTTTTTGCATTGTGTTGGTAAAGGGAAGAGCTTTTTTTTTTGCTTACACATAATGATGAATGAACCATACACAATATTAGTAACCTCAAAGATAACGAGTTATCTACAACACCCCCCCCAAAAAAGCCAACCCAAAAGACAAAAACCACTTCACTTTCTAATAACTGATTTATCTCAGGTATACCCTGAGTGATGACTGATTAATAAATTAAGCCTGAGTGGCTAGACATTGGGAGTGGGGAAGGTGTCATTCTCAAAAACCATGTTATGTTATCTGCTTCTGGAAAGAAGTCTTTTAAAAAAATGCATTATATCTTAAAGGTGGTCCCAAAGATTCTGCATTCTGTGCTGTTTGATACCTTCAGCAGAGGAGGGCCAGAACAAAAAGTAGAGAAAAGGAGAGAAACCAATTTCTTTGCCAGAATGGGGAGAATAAGTAATCCGACATTTCCCTTTCACTGGTCCTTATTTAGGGAGTTGAGAGTTTGTGAAGTGTATTAAATAAAATGGCTGGAAAATGGATTTTGTTTCTTCATGTGACCATTCACCGGAGAGGACGAGTAACTGTTCTCTCTCTAAGCAGGTCTACATACTCTAGAGGGGGACTAAATCCATTTTACAACAGGCAGAGTGGGAGCCTGGGGTAGTAGGCGAACCCATCATCTGAGAACAAACATAGAGACCAGCTCTATCACCCATCTGTCTAGATCTACCCTCAGCAACACCAGGATCAGTGAAAGGCGGGACCGTTGAACCTGCCAATACTGCTTCCGTACACGGGCCTACGAATCTTCTAATGCCCAGTAATAAACAAAAGGAAACAAGATGTTAAACCAACGTGGTCCTTGTTTTCAACGTTATTTATCTTCTGAAATTTTCAAGTTGAGTTCCCACTGCCTTTATTTCCCCTCCTACTTTGCACTAGTTCTCGTATTTCCACCCTTCCTCCGCTGCAATAATTCAATAGAACTAATTATGTCTTTAAAAATAGTTAAATAAGCAAATGACTGAAGTTCTCTTTCTGTTTTCCCTGATGCTGGGTCAGATGGCTCCTCAAGTTGTTCTGAAATGAGACCCTTGCGTGTCTGGCCAGAATCTTCTCTTGAAATTACTTTTATGTTGCCCTGTTATTCTTCCCAGTGTGTTCAAGTGCTGCTCTTTTATCCAGCTTTAAGTGATACTGGCTGGCAAATTTTAGGATAATACAAATTTAACACTAGAAAAGGTAAATACCCCACAGTTTTAGTTATAATTGTGGATTCTCTATGTATGTTTATTCTAAGTTTTCCGTCTGTGAGTTTTCTATTTTGTACATTTTTTAAAGACTTTATTTATTTATTTGAGAGAGAGAGAGAATGAGCAGGGGGAGGGGCAAAGGGAGAGGGAGAAGCAGGCTCCCCGCTGAACACTGAGCCCGACTTGGGGCTCGATCCCAGGACCCTGAGATCGTAACCTGAGCCGAAGGCAGACGCTTAACCAACTGAGCCACCCAGAAGCACCTATTTTGTGCATTTTTAATATCTCATTGGTTCATTAGTTATTTTGGTTCTAAGGCCTATAATATTAATGCTTTTCAGGTTTTTATAATCATAAATAGGCTCTGGCAGAAAGAACATGAACAAGATCTTTTATCCTCTATTATTTTAAAAATGCAAAGAAACTGTTGGTGATTTGACTACAGGTGATGGGTTGCCTGTGATAAAGAAACTATGTGCTTTTTATCAATCTATTAAGATCTTACAAGTCAAAGTTATTCAATACAAAGACCACCTACTATGGAAAAGTCTAATGTTAAAAGCTCTTCACTTGTCATTGCCCAAGTTAAGAATATGTCACACAGTTTAAGGTTTGTAAAACATCATAACCCTGGCTACGTATGGGAATTACCTGGAAGCTTTTTAAGGCCATCTATGGCCCCAGAGATTCTGACTTGATTTGTATGTCGTGTGCCTGGGTATCAGGACTTTATAACACCCCTAGGTGATTCTGATATAAGTCCAAGGTTGCGAACTGCTGCTTTAGAATGAAAGTTTACAAACATACACCTGCACAGTTAATGGATTTGTCATTTGTCCTTTAAGAGTCCCACCACGAGTTTGAGGTGAAACAGAGTGCTGCAGTCGTTCATTCAGTCATCATATACAGAATGACACCTTTTTCATACCTAACTCTCCACAAAATCAAAACACCCCTTGCAAAAAAAAAAAAGAGAGAAATTTGTGAAGAAAAACTAGTTTAAAGGGAAAAATAGTGTGGTAGGCAAAATAATAGCTCCCTGAGAGGTCCCATCCTAAATCCTGAAGTCTGAATATATTTCTTTACATATAAAAAGCATATCATACAAAAAAAAGCAATGTTTGCAGATATAATTAAGTGAAAGACCTTGAGATGGGGATAGTATCCTGGATCATGCAGGCAGGCCCAATCTAATCACATGGATTCTTAGAATCAGAGAACACTTTCCCGCTGTGGTCAGAGGAAGTCCTGAGTACAGAATAAAGGCCCAGAGAGATGCAATATCACTGCCTTTGAAGACTGAGGAACGAGGCCATGAGCTAAGGAATGCAGGAGGCCTCCAGGAGGTAAAAAAAGACAAGGAAACATTCTCCCCTAGAGCTACCAGAAAGAAAGACAGCCCTGCCGACACTCTGAGTTTGGCCCACTGAGACCTATGTTGGACTTCTGACCTACAGAATTGTACAAAAAAAAAAAATTGTGTTGTTTTAAACCACCAAGTTTGTGGCAATTTGTTAGGGCAGCAATAGGAAAATAGTGCAGATACGGATGCTAATTTTTGAATCTCCCAGAGGCCTCAGGCAGAGGTAGGGGTAACAGGAAATGTTATGTGGGGTCCTGAGAGCGCATCTTGCAGGGAGTATAAATGACCCAGGGCCCCAGCTGCTGCTCGGAACTCCCCTTGGTGTTTGTGCAGGGACCATGCCTCCCGCAGCTGCTCCCAGCCAACTACCGAGCCAGCAGCCCTGCCGAGGCAGCCGGGTTCCCGGGAGACCCAGGGCTCCCCTTGACTTCACCAGTTCTGTAAGGACTCCATCCTGTGATGGCCTTTGAGCATTCTTTCAATTGCACGGCAGTCCAGGACACTCCCACCTCACCTCACCCTTCCCCTCACCTTCACTCAGGGTCAGATTTGCACTGGGTTGGACACAGCTATTCTATCTTTGTGGGCCCCTCCCCCATTTTCTAGCACAGGCATTTCCTCCGGGACCAGCTACATAATTTGAGTACCAATTAAAAACGTGGGGCCCTCTGCTCAAAAATCATTAAGAATTTTAAGCCTGGGGTAGCAGGGCATTACACCAATGAAGTGTTCTAAATGCAGGGTCCTGTGACACTCCTCGGGTAGCTCCCCCGTGAGGCTGGCACTGGGATCTTTTAGCAAAATCCTTGCATATCTAATCCTAGTTTGGTATCTGCTGGGAGGACACTAAGAGAACATTCTGCCGCTTTTCCCCTAAAATTTAACTCCTTTGGGCATCAAACCTGGCTGTGATCAAGGAGTAGTTGTCAGTGTCACCTTGACCTCCCAAGCCTCTGATATGGTTTTAAAATGAATTTTATTGATTCAAGTTAGTTTTCTTTCTTTTTTAAAACAGATTTTATTTATTTGACACAGCTATAGAATGAGAGAGCGAGCGTGCGCGAGCACACGCAGGGGGAGCGGCAGGCAGAGGGAGAAGCAGGCTCCCCTCTGAGCAAGGAGCCCAATGTGGGACTCAATCCCAGGACCCTGGGATCATGACCTGAGCCGAAGGCAGACGCTTAACTGACTGAGCCACCCAGGTGCCCCTTCAAGCTAGTTTTCTATTCAGTTTTGAGGTTTCCTTTTTCTATAATAATATATAATGTTTAAGAAGTAGTGTGGTTTTTTTGAGCCAAATTCATGGGGGGGGGGGAATGTAGTGAGAATTACAGTTGAGATTTTGATGTTTCATTTGAAATAAACACCAAGGCAAAATTTAGGCAGCAAAACTCATAAATGCATTCCTTCATTTCAAATTTAAAGAAAAGGAACTGGAAACAACCAAAGGGCTACCTGGGGGAAAGGACTAAATGTCCCTCCTTCAGTTCCTGTTTGCAATTCCAGGTGCAATCATTTTTTTGAGAAGGTGGTTTCCAAACATTTGGCAATGTTAAATATAAGGGCAAAGCTCTGTTGCCTTTAGCAACCTCTCTAGGCCTCAGTGTACTAAGCAAAGTGGATCCTACATATTTTCTGAGATTCCTTTCAGCAATAAAATGCTTTGGATTCATGAAAAACATGTGCTCTAGTCAAGGCTGTGAGTTTTTATAACATTGTCATATATTCTTCCTCAGTATATATTCTACCTGGAAGTGTCTGTCTTTTCGGGATTTTCCAAAACAACACATTTGCTTAGTACTCCTGTCATTAAGATTTGTTAAGGCATTACAGGTAAGACAAAGGAACTGAAATGAAAAATGCAGTTGATGGAATAGTCACACAACTAGCCCAAGTACCCAGAGTTCTTTAGGGATAAGCTCTGGACTAGAACATAAGTCTCTAGACTATTCATCCTATTTCCTTGTCTGAGCAAGGAAGATCATCATAAAGAGCCAACTTGTTAGATTTTGCATTTTTGCAATATTGAATTAATAGATTAACATTTATCCATTTAATATATTCCCTTAGATGGTACACACATGTGACCAAAACATTGGATTTCCCAGGTCCCCACACAGGTTAATAATTTGGCCCCTTCAAACTGATGTTTTTCAGTCTTTTTTTTTTTTTTAATTAAGCTCTACCGCAGTGTGGGGCTTGAACTCACGACACACTGATGTTTAACTATTTACCTAACACTGATGTGAACTAAGCACTGAGGGAGAGGAAGAGACTAGGGGGAGGAGGACCACTCAATCCACATTTGTACACCAGAAGGCCTACAGGTAACAGGACCCACTGTCATTGGAAGTCCTATTGGTATTATGGTATATACCTCTTGCGGTCCACCTAAGCAACTCCTCCATAGAGGTGATCTTGGGTGTAAAGTGTTGGTGTCCTGGGTAACCATCTAACTGTTCCTGCTCTTAATTCAATTTCAATATTATATAACAAGTCCATTTCCTTTTTATAACCTGAAACAACAAGTAGGGGTGAAATGATGGCTCCTACATCGTAAGTCCAATGTGAATTTTGAAAATCTGTTTCTGGTTTTTCTCTTTATCCAAGTATTTGTTATCACAGAGGTCTAGATATGGGCAGAACTCCTATGTCTCTTTGAGTGAAACAAAACAAAACAAAACCAAATCTCTCAAGCCAAATGGAAACCAGAACCATATATACAGTATTATTTAAAACAACAACAACAACCCTCCTATTTGTTGAGTTGAAGCCTGCAGAAAGAGTAAGTCTTGAAAATCAGACTTTGAGACTACTTAGCATTGCCTGGCATAGGAATACTTACAGAAACATAGGACACTTCACTTTTTTGTAGGGTCCATGCTGGCCACTGCAAATTGGGCCAAACCTCTTTTGTCCTCATTGGGAACTAAGATGCTTTATTAGCTGATGAACCTGTCCCAAACTTGCTGAGTTTATCAGAAAACTGTATAGAGACTCTAAATATTTGGAGAAATCTTTAAGAAAGCCAGGAAGTCAGAATATTCTTAAGACCCACAGGTAAATGACAAAGCTATGGGCTCTGTCCCCTTCAAGTGTCTCCAAACAGAACTGTAGTGACAAGTACAGAGAGAGTATATGAAATGAAGGCAAAATAAAGATGTTCATAATGAGGAGCAATTAACTCAAAAGAAAGGAGAAAGAAGGAAGCCTTGGAGTTGTTCCTACTTCTACCGATTATGATTGACTTCACTATGGGATAAAAAATAAAAGGGAAGAAACAGCTCAAATCCCACTAGGAAAGCAGGCAGCGCCCTGAACCACAGGACAATTTGTTCTCAGAACTAGAACCAAAGCAAAGTCAGTGAAGGATTATGTTGTGGGAACCCTGATGATAAACACACTCAAGATGAAGGAACAAGAGCTCCCTTCCCCCAGTTTTGTGGGTACCAAAATTGAAAACAGGATGATGTAGTTCGTAGAAATTGAACAATTTAGGATTCAGCTCAATATTAACTGAACCTCTGCTACGTGCCAGGCACTGAAGACGTGGTCTTGCCCTTGCAGAGCTGTGTACCAGAGGAGAGGCAGACTTTCTCAATGAGTCACCGAAAGAGTAAGAGGGAAGAGAGGAGGCCAAACTGAGGGTGACTTCCTATAGGAGGTCATTTACACTGAAATATGGATAACAAGTACAAATTAAACCATTGGTGAGAGGAAACTTAACTTGGCAATAAATTACAACGCACGTTAATAATATTACTTTAGAATATGCATGAGATGGAAATTAAATGCTTGATTAAAGAGAAAGTAAGATTTAAAACTATATTATTTAAACTTGTATAAAGTGCTTTTATTCATGTTTTACACATTTAGTAACACTGAGTGAAGCCTAAAGCAAACTTAAGGGAGCCTGTTATTATCCCCATTTTACAAATAAGAAAACTAAGAAACAGGTTAACTGCCTTGCTTAAGTTCACACAAAGAAAGCCATCTTCTACACTGGGCCCCATTTATCTGGATTTCTTGCTAATGATGCTGTTGGCCCATCCAGCATTTTCCCTAAGTGTGAACTCTGAAACACCAGTTCTGTGGAATGTTGGCAAATTTCTATTTTATGGTAAAGTAAGTCTTGAACATGCTGAACAGCTTTAAACAAGTTTCTTACTGTTAGACTTCTCCAAGACTACAAAGTGAGTTTCCAAGTGGGGTATATAGAATGTGGCTTTTCTTCTTTGATCACAGAACACTTTTTCCATGGTCTATCTCTTGGACCTGGAGTAATATGGAATGCACTGGAAAATACTGGACCAATGTGTATTAAGGTGAACAAGAAGCTAGACAGGTTTTGAGTATGGGCAGAGAAATACAAATATGAGGTAGAAAAATTATGACAAGATGATTCTGGAATAAATTATCCACTTGAAACAACTTAAGCAGAGAGGAGCTGGTGTCCCTAAACTAGACCACCAGACCTCCATAAATACCTAGGCAACATTAAGTCTGAATAAGTATGTACAGGTGTATTTCATTATGAAGAATTCAGATATAAACACTGTATAGAGTTAGCATTTGGTGCGAACTGTATGACAAGCAGTCTATTTCATCTGAACAGGGCTGAGGAAAAAGATGCAAACTGAAAGTATCATCTGAGATAACTGAAAAGGCTGTGGTCCAACGCCTTTAGAAGCAGATTATTTGAGCACTCACAAGGGGAACAAGGCAGTAACAGCAAGTTTACTTATGTACTTGTAATACTTATGTATTATTCATTGTCCTCCCTCATTTAAACCTCCAAAGGGCAGAGACTGTCATTTCCCCCCAACTGATTTACCCCAAGTCCAGAACAGTGGCTGCCACACAGTAGGAGATCAATAACAGTAAATGAATAAAAGAACCTTGTATTCAAGTCAGAATCTTTGATAACTCTCTACCCACCCTCACCACCCAGAGGAAATCTTCATCATCTTTTCCATCTTTTTTTAAAGTTTTTATTAAGTAATCTCTACACCCAACATAGGGCTCAAACTCACAACCCCAAGATCAAGGGTTACATGCTCTTCCAACTGAGCCTGCCAGGCGCCCCCCATCTTTTCCATCTTAAGGACCACTCCAGTTGACCTAGTTCCTTGGGCTAAAAATCTTGGAGTTTACCTTTGTTTCTCTTTCTCTCTCACCCTCATCCAATTGAATAGTAAACTGAATCAAGTCTACATTTATATGTATCCCAGTTTTGATCTCCTCTTCCCATCTCCGATGATACCATCCTAGTCTAAGCCACTATCAACTCTTAACTGGCCTATCTCAATAGCCTCCTAATTGTTCTCCCTGTTACGTCTCAAACCCTGCTCCCACTTCTTCTCCACAGAGCAGCCAGAATTATCCTTTACAATGACAAATCAGGTTCCATTACCCTGTGCCCCAAACCCTCCAATGGCTTCCCATCAAACTCATAAGTCCTCACAGGACCATGAGCTAGACCCTACTCTTGCTCCACCCTCTCAACTTCCCTCTGTGTCTCTCTCTCACAGCTCCCTGCTCTCCATGGTTACATCCAGCACACTCCAGGGCCTTGACACGCACTGCTTCTCCACCCCGGGCTCTTTCCTCCAGGACACCCATACTCCACACCTCCCTTCCTTCAGGTCTCTCTCAGAGGCTACCTCACCTGAGAGACTTTCTCTAACCACACCATGTAAAAGAGCGGCCTCGCCACCATGATTCCCCCACCTTTTTACTTTATTTTTTTCATGCACTTGCCACTTTATAGATAGCTATTTGTTTTCTGTCTCTATACTCCACAAGAACACAAGCTCCATAATACTAGGGACTTTGTTTTGCTAAATTCTGTAGCTTTAGAATTTAGCAATTTTAGAATAGTACCTGTCATGTCGTAGACACTAAATTAAAAAAGAAATGTGCTAAATGAATTACTAATGTCTGTCAAATGAATGAATTACTAATGTGTGTCAGATGCTAGGGCCTTTAAATGTATTATTTCATATAATCATTAAGAGGGAGTTAGTATTATTAGTTTACTTTGTAGATGAAGAAATTGATACCCAGAGAAGTAATTTGCTCAAGGGCATACATGTAGCAAGTAAAGGAGTCCGGTTTTACACCCAAGCAGGCCAACTCTGGTCTGCACTTCTGTGCTCTATATTCTGCTTACGTTGCTATGGTAAATATGTACAAGTCATTCTATAGTTTTGTTTTCATGAATGTTCCCAGAAATGTATTTTCTCTCTTCCTTCCTTCCTCTTTTTCTTTTGTTCATTCATTCATTCATTCATGTGCCCACATGTTAAGCATGTGATTGGCTTTGGGGATACAAATTTAAATAAGATACATTCCCTACTCAAAAGAGCTTCCCTGTCTAGAGGGGAAGGCAGACATAAAAATAAATAAACCCAAGATACGTATTTATTTTTTCTCAGAAAATAGAAATCATTTTACTCAAAATATTTTCCAGTTTGCATTGGACTGCAAGAAATTTTAGTCAAAGCCATTACTTAAATGTTGTGATCTGTTTATCTCCATTGCCCCAAGACATGTAAATACCATATTTTGTATTTTTTCTCCTTGCAAGTTGTTTCTGGTTCTTTGGGAAGTAGATGAAGTATAAATAGTTAAGTTATGTAAAATGTAAGTATTTCATGATTCCTTAAATACTTTGATATTTATCATCAAGGCATAGCACTAGGCACGGTAAGGGATTACAAATGACCTGGCACGAGCAACTCAGTGAGTTCTCAACCAAGCAGAGGGACGTAGAAGAAATAAGCGCAGTGCAAGATCCCATCAAAAAGCAAAGGTCGGGGTCTGATGTGTTTTCTGCAAAGAACTAGATTCTGTGTGGAGTGTTGGGGATTTAAATGCAGACATTCCAGTTCTAAGGCCTTTATCCTTAACCATGTCTCTCCACAATGAGGTTTGTATGAATTTAGCATTGGTAAATACTGTAAGGTAGAAAGTTCATCTCAGATATTTTAATGTAAACTATTTAAATATTTGCTTTATCTTCTGTGGAATTATTAAGGGCTCTACCAACCCTATGAGCTTTCTCTGTCTGGTCTTCAGGATTGTGTCCTTGTCAGACTTTTAAAGATCTTGTATGACTTACATATAAAGGAGGTGCACACATTCTTCCCTACTTCCTATTATATAACTTTGATCAAGTTACTTCTCTGTAAAATGGGGTTAATAGAGGAGATCTACAGCACAGTGATTGGTGCTGAGGGTACCAAGATGATTAAAAAGCAAGAAAAATAAGAGCAGTTAGCTAAAATACAATAACACTCGGGTAAAACAATTGAAAACTATGTAACTACAGAAACTATAGTAATATAGCTATATACAATTATGTGTCTTTATTAGATATAAGGGCTAGTCCATGATCCTGATGCAGTCTTTTGATTAAGTTTACAGTTCAGAAACCATGGTATATCAACAGAGCTTCTGTGATTACTTGCATTTTTTTAAAAAGATTTTATTTATTTATTTGACAGAGAGAGAGAGTGAGAGCAGGAACATAAGCAGAGGGAGTGGGAGAGGGAGAAGCAGGCTTCCCGCTGAGCAGGGAGCCTGATATGGGGCTCGATCCCAGGACCCTGGGATCATGACCCGAGCCAAAGGCAGACGCTTAACAACTGAGCCACCCAGGTGCCCCGATTACTTGCATTTTTAAAAAGATTTTATTTACTTATTTGAGAGAGAGCACACAAGCAGGGGTGAGGAGCAGAGGGGGAGGGAGAAGCAGACTCCCCACTGAGCAGGGAGCACAAAGCGGGGCTGGATCCCAGGACCCCAGGATCATGACCTGAGCCGAAGGCAGACAGTTAACTGATCACCCAGGCACCCCGATTACTTGCATTTTTAAAAGGTAACAGGTAAGATGAAAAACTGGCAGTATCTACTAAAGCTGAACATTCTTATTCTTAGACAGCAGTTACAATGAACAAATCACAACTGCACGAAACAACATGGATGAATTTCACAGAAACAATGTTGAGCAAAGAAGCCAGATACAAAAGTGCACATATTCTATAACTGCATCTAAATAAAGTTCAAAAACAGAAAAACTAATCTATGATGTTAGAAGTAAGGATAATGGTTTCTTAGGGGGTATAATAACTGGGAGTTACAAGGGGGGACTTTTGAGGTTCTCGTAATGTCTGCTTCTTGCTCCGAGCACTAGACAGGTAGGCGCATGCAGTTGGTAAAAATTCATCAAACTGTAAAATTAAGATATGTACTTAGTGTATATTTTTAACAAAACACTCTCCTCAAATGCTTTGGTGCTCTTCATTGTCTTGACACCCAGGACACATGTTTCTTAGCTTTGTGTGTCCGCTCACCCAAGGCCAACTACTCTGAGAACACACCCAATTTAAGCGTTAACAATCCTTCCTTCTGTAAGCATAATGCCAGTACAGAGTATTGCTGCAAGCCACTCCTTGAATCAATGTTTTCTTTGACTCTGATTAGCTCATTGGTGCCACATGTTCTATGGGGCATTAAGACAACATTTTTAAAATGGCAAAATAATGAAAGAGGCATTTGATGCTAAAATAAGTAAATAGCTTGTCTTTATTTTCCAGAAACAACCTGCAGCCACCCACCAAATTCTATTTTGAAATCTCATCAATGCTTGGGGGAAAAAAAAAACTATCAACTGACAACTATTATTTATAAAAGGTCCTATAAAGGGTATTAAAGATGTCAAGAGTGTTTTATCTACTGGCCTGAAATAAAAATGGCTGCAGAGTCAACACATGTATTTCATGTTAGTGCTGCATTTGAGGGCACCTGGGCCAATGTTATGTGTTAAGTCAGTGAAAATGTGTAATTCACAGGGTAACTGAAAAAGCCACTAGACAGGAAGATGGATGGATTGAACATTTTCTGTGCCACCAAATGGCTAATGATCAGGTAAACACCTTTGAGAAAAACAAACTCCAGGATTGTTTCAGCCGTTCTCTAACCACCTCTCTCCTCTGGCATGAGCAGTTATTAGCCTGCTGAGGGCTCCTCCAAAAGACGGACCAGCTGCAGAGTCCTTAGGAGGTCACATCCTCCCTCCCACCCTTTAGAGCCCACTAAATAGCTCATTAGTTGGAGGCACCTGCTGGGGAGAAACTGGTGTGGGCATTGCCAGGACTCAAACTAAGTTTGCTGACTCCAAGGTCCAATCTCATTAAGTATCACACTATAGAGCTTCCTCATTTTAAGATACCTTTTAGGCCCTCCTGAAAAAAAGGAATAAGAACAGGAGGAAAGCCAAGGAATTCATTAGGATCCATACCCAACTCTTCAAATCCCTGCTCTGGGTCTCAATCAGCCATTCAGTGGGAGGCAGAGCTCCAGGTGACACATTTTCCAAAATCACCAAATCTCCTAAGGATACTGCTTTCCAGAATGTTATCTTCCAAATTATTCCATCTAAGTAGCTGTCCGTATATCTGCACCTCCTGTGTCCATGAATGAACGAACACACACACACACACACACACACACCCCACCCCCACCCCCCCAAACCCCTATGACAAAAAGCATTCTGGAGGCAGCAAAGGTCAGAGAAGTCTTCAGGTTCAATCTCATTTTGACTGACTTCCACTAGGAAGCTCAGCCAGCTCTTGAAAATTAACCTCTTGCTTTCGGTTCTTGGTTCCCATCTGTAGCCAATGTGGTATCTTGTTTGGTTTCTCTTATTTATTCTCTAAGTACTATGTCAATATCCATTCATTATGCTTTATTAAATAGCCATGATTGGATAGTATAATGATACACAAGTTTAAAAAAAACAAGGTCTGTTACAAACTATGAAACCTAATACCGCATCTGTTAAGAATAGAGTTCACTTACCTAGTTATCATACATTTTAGTTTTTAAATACTGCGCTTATGGATTAGATTTGTTTTATGTATATTTTGAAGTTTACATTCCCTTATGAATCAATATATTGTATACCTTTCATGCATATATACATATATATACATATGATGTGATTCAAAGTTAAGACTTTTAAAGCTAGACATACAAAATCAGTGCATGTGGAATTAAAGCACATTACACACAAAATGAAAAGTACTACAGCATAAAACAAAGATAGAATGTAACTTAGCTATATAAAACATAGCATATAGTCATTGTATCCCTAAAATATATATTTTTTCTTAAAAACTAAAGCCAATTATCTACTTGCTGAGTAAACAACAATGCAATTTTCCAAAAAAATTTGCTAGGCAGTGGTAAATTTATTGTGTTCTTGGCTTCAGCCCACCAACTATTCTAAAGATATTTATTAAAAAAAATAAACACCATCACATAAAATACAATGTAAATTGTTTAAACAAACATGTTTATGTTTAAATATCTGAATAATAAACAGTACCATATTTGGGAAGTGTGGGCTTTTCCCATTATTGATATGTCTTATTAATGATAGAGTAGTCATCTGCCTTCTTTTCTAAACTTTTTATAGCATTTTTATTTTTTTAATTTTTTTAAAGATTTTATTTATTTATTTGACACAGAGAGAGACAGCTAGAGAGGGAACACAAGCAGAGGGAGTGAGAAAGGGAGAAGCAGGCTTCCCGCCGAGCAGGGAGCCCGATGCAGGGCTCGATCCCAGGACTCTGGGATCATGACCTGAGCCGACAGCCGACGCTTAACAACTGAGCCACCCAGGTGCCCCTTTATAGCATTTTTAAATGTTCAATAAAAATTGCATTTCGGCATTTTATCTTAAAGTATAATAGCCCGATTTTTCTCTTTACCTCCAACTATACCCCAATCTTAAAATATTTTATGTGTATAATAGCATACATATTCATGTATTTATTAAGCAACTTGCTAAAAAGGTCCCCATGAAAAGATTTACTAAAATTGTGCAAAACCAGAACTGATAACAAGAGAACCTCTAGCACAACTATTCAACAATTTACTATACTGGCTGGGAAAAACAAGAGGGCCTGCAAAATTCCATATTGTTCAAGTTTATCAACCTTAATTTCCTAAAACACTGCTCCAGAATCTCAGACAAACCTCAGACAAAATTATTTCCTTAATTTTGTTACTTCCTATTTCCCCCCTCATTTTGACATTTCTAAAATCAGGATTATTTTACAACGTATGTATATATTTTTTATGGTAGTTCCTCTTTAAAAAATGGGCTATACTAAATTGGTGTCAGATCTTACAAGTGATGGAGAGTTAGAATCACAGAAATATAATAAATACAGTATTACTCATGAAAGGGAACTCCAAATTAGGTACTTTTTAATTTGCCATTTCTGCCAGTAATACTTGTTAAGGTTACTATTCACCCTACCCAAATTGGAGCCCTTACAATTTCCTGAAACAAAGAAATGGCATAATCCTGAAACAATTTTTTAACTTTTTTTTTTTTTTTACAATGGCAACTAAGGCCAAGTAGTTTTATCACTTACCATGTGAAGACACCAGAGAGTGGTTTGGAGATTAAGAAGATAGATTAATAGAGACAAAAACTTACTGAGAAATAACAAGGGTAGTTGCCAAATCGACAGTATGAATTATCTGTTGCAGAGGGTCTCTCTTATGAGATGACACATTATTATTCACAGAATTGGCAATTACATTACCTTGGCCTGACTACATATAGCACTGCCAGAAACTACTCATGCAATAGCCTTGGCTGGAAGTTACCTCTGATGGCCTGGAACTTATTTTGGCATTAAAAAGCCAGAACTTTCAGGCCACTCAGCATAACTTGCCCAAGAAATCTATTTCTCAGTTAAAAAAAAAGTTATTCTATCTTGATTTTACTGGCACACTTTAAGGGAAGAAATTATTGATAGTTAATTCATGTACATAATCATTCATCTTTTCAACAAAAGAAATATGAGAGGCACATTTAAAAATATTCCAAATTCAATTTATATCATCTTAAAAATAAATAAAGCCTTTACCATCTCAAAGATTCTGCATTTACTTCTGATTATTTTAATTTGTCACAAACCACCCTCAAGTAAACCATCAGGCTAAAAGGACTGTACAGATTTTCAGAGAGCCTAAAATTGAAAGATTAGGCTATGGAAGTAGCCTAACTGGAAGATACTATGACTCCGATTTGCCAGGCTTCTCAGTGTTCCAAATATCACTGCATGTATTCTTTGCTCCAAAACAAGAGTTTATTCTGCAGAATTACTGAACCAAATTCTTGATATTTGCCTCAACTATCTTTATTCAGATTTGTTTAAAAAGTTTACAGGTTAGATAGAGAGTCTTGATGCTGCTCTGACCCTACAGAACCTGACAAAGGAGGTTGAGGGGGGGAGGTATCCAGCCATTGGAATAGAGGTTGTGCTGCCCAAAGCTCACTTAATCTCCTGCAGCAACTGAAACCACAGCAGTATAAAGGCACTTCCTCTGCCATTGATTTATTATTATTATTATTATTGGGGTAAAATTGGTATATAACATTATATTAGTTTCAGGTAAACAACATAATTCAAGTTTTGTATATACTACAAACTGATCATCACTATAACTCTAAATAACCATAATACAACTGACTCACATTAACCATTTTTCCCAACTCCCCTTCCCTCTGATAACCACAAATCTGTTCTCATATCTATGAGTTTTGTTTGTTCATTTATTTTGTTTTAGATTCCATATATAAGTGAAATCATTCAACAAGGTCTTTCTCTGATCAGACTTATTTCACTTAGGATAATACCTCAAGGTCCACCCATGTTGTTGCAAATGGCAAGATTTTCTTCTTTTTTATGGCTAAGTAGTATTCTATTATATATATATATATATATATACACAGACATATTATATATTTTTATATATTTTATTACCCATTATATATATACATATATATATCACAAATTCTTTATCCATTCATCCATGAACACTTGCATTATTTCTATATCTTGGCTATTGTAAATAATGCTGCAATAAACATGGAGGTGCATATATCTTTTTGAATTAGTATTCTAATTTTCTTTGGATAGATACTCAGATGTGCAAGTGCTGGATTATATGTAGTTCTATTTTTAATTTTTTGAGGAACCTCCATATTATTTTCCATAGTGGCAGAACCAATTTACATTTCCATTGACAGTGTACGAGTGTTCCCTTTCTCCACACCCTCCACAACACTTATTTCTTGTCTTTTTGGTTCTAGCCATTCTCACAGGTGTAAGGTGATATCTAAATGTGGTTTTGATTTGCATTTCTCTGATAACTAGTGATGTTGAGCACTTTTTCATGTGTGTTTGCCATCTGATGTCTTCTTTGGAAAATGCCTATTCAGGTCTTCTGCCCATTTTTAAATTGGATTATTTGGGGTTTTTTGGTGTTGACTTATATAAGTTCTTTATATATTTTATATATTAACCCCTTATCAGATATATAATTTGTGAAAATCTTCCATTTAGTAGGTTGCCTTTTCATTTTTTTTTAAGGATTTTAAGTAATCGCTATACCTAATGTGGGGCCCGAACTCGTATCCCCAGGATCCAGAGTCACATGCTCCACTGAATGAGCCAGCCAGGTGCCCTGGTTGACTTTTCATTTTGTTGATGGTTTCCTTTGTTGTGCAGAAGCTTTTTAGTTTTTTAGTTTTATGTAGTTTCACTATTTATTTTTGCTTTTGTTGCCTTTGCTTTTGGAGTTGGATCTAAAAATTCAATCACAAAACCAATGTCAAGGAGCTTAATGCCTATGTCTTCTAGGAGTTTTATGTTTTCAGGTCTTACATTCAAGTCTTTAATCCATTTTGAGTTACTTCCTATGTATGGTATAAGATAGTGTCTTGTTTCATTGTTTTGCATGTCACTGTACAATTTTCCCAACACCATTTATTGAAGAGATTGTCCTTTCCCTATTGTGTGTTCTTGGTTCCTTTGTCATAATTTAATGATTATATATGTGTGGTTTAGTTTTGAGCTCTATTCTGTTCCATTTTCTATATGTTGGTTTCTATACCAATACTATAGTGTTTTAATTATCATAGGTTTGTAGTATAGTTTGAAATCATGAAGTGTGATACTTCCAACTTTGTTCTTTCTCAAGACTGCTTTGGCTACTTGGTGTCTTTCATGGTTCCATACTAATTTTAAGATCCTTTGTTCTAGCTCTGTGAAAAATGCCATTGGGACTTTGATAGGGATTATACTGAATCTGTAGATTGCTTTGGGTAGTATGGACATTTTAACAATATTAATTCTTCCAATCCATAAGCATGGAATATTTTCTCATTTGTGTCTTCTTCAATTTCTTTGATAAATGTCTTACAGTTTTTAGTGTATAGATCTTTCACCTCCTTGGTTAAATTTATTCCCAAGTATTTTATTCTTTCTGATGCAATTGTAAATGGATTCTTTTCTTAATTTCTTTCTGATAGCTCATTATTAGTGTATAAAAATGCAACAGATTTCTGTATATTGATTTAGTATCCTGCTACTTTACTGAGTTTATTTATTCTAACAGTTTTTTGTGTGTATGGAGTCTTTAGGGTCTTTCTTCTATATATAGGATCATGTCATCTGTGAATAGTGACAGTTTTACTTCCTTTCCAATTGGGATGACTCTCATTCCCCTTTTTTCCTAATTACTGTGGGTAGGACATCCAAAACTGCATCGAATAAAAGTGGTGAGAGTGGGCATGCTTCTCTTGTTCCTTATACCCACCATTGAGTATAATGTTAGCTGTGGGTTTCTCATATATGGCCTTTATTATGTTATTATGTCGAGGTAGTTTCCCTCTATACCCAGTTGTAGAAAGGTTTTTATCATAAATGGATGTTGAATTTTGTCAAAAGCTTTTTCTGCATCTATTGAGATAATCATATGATTTTTGTTCTTCATTTTGTTAATGTGGCATACTACATTGCTTGATTTGCTGATGTTGACCATACTTCCATCCCTGGAATACATTCCATTTGATCATAGTGTATAATCTGTTTATGTATTATTGAATTCAGTTTGCTAATATTTTGTTGAGGATTTTTGCATCTATGTTCATCAACGATATTGGTCCATAATTTTCTTTGTTTTTTGGTATCCCTGTCTGGATTTGGTACCAGGGTAATGCTGGCCTCATAAAATTCATTTGGAAGTGTTCCCTTCTCTTCACTTTTTTGGAAGAGTTTGAGAAGGATAGGTATTAAGTCTTCCTTGAATTCATCAGTGAAGCCATCTGATCCTAGACTTTTGTTTGTTGGGAGATTTTTTTAAATTTTGATTCAATCTCCTTACTAGCAATAGTTTAGATTTTCTGTTTATGATTCAGTCTTGGAAAATTATATGTTTTTAGAAATTTATTCATGTCTCCTAGGTTGTTCAGTTTGTTGGCATATAATTGTTCTTAGTAGTCTCATGATCCTTTATATTTCTGTGATATCAGTTATAACTTCTTCTCTTTAATTTCTTACTTTATTTGAGCCCTCTCTCGTTTTTTCTTGGTGAGTCTAGTTGTAAGTTTCTTATTTTTTTTTATATTTTCAAAGAACCAGCTCTTAGTTTCATTGATCATTTCTATTGTTTTTTTGTCTCTATTTTGTTTTTTTTCCACTTTGATCCTTTAGTCCATTTACATTTAAAGTAATTATCAGTAGGTGTGTACTTACTAGCATTTTGTTAACTGTTTTTTTGGCTGTTTTTGTAGTTCCCCTCTACCTTTCTTCTTTTGCTCTCTTCCCTTGTGGTTTGATGATTTTCTTTAGTGTTATGTTTAGATTCTTTTCTCAGTATCTTATGTTACCTACTATAGGTTTTTACTTTGTGATTACCATAAGGTACACATATAATAGTCTCTTTATATAGTAGTTTTTTTAAGGTATATGGCAACTTAAATTTGAACACATTTTAATAACATTTTTATCCCCTCCTCCCTACCCATGTTTTGTTTTTGGTATCATATTTTACATCTTTTTATTTTCTGTATCCCTTAAATTATTATTGCTATAGTTAATTTTACTAATTTTGTTTTTCAATCTTCATACTAGCTTTATAAATGGCTAATCTATTACCTTTACTGTAGTCTGCCTTTCCCAGTGAGATTTTTATTTTGTTTTTTTGTTGTTGTTGTTTTTGGTTTTGTTTTGTTTTTTTTTATTGCTAGTTAGTGCCTTTTCTTTTCAGCTTAAAGTCCCAAGGCTGGCTTAGTGGTGATGAACTCTCAGCTTTTGCTTATCTGGAAAAGTCTTTATATCTCCTTCAATTATAAATGATAGCCTTGCTAGTTAGAGTATTCCCAGTTGGAAGCTGTATTTGTTTGTTTGTTTTCCTTTTAGCACTTTTAATGTCCTGCCACTCCTTTCTGACCTACTGAAAAATCAGCTGGAAGTCTTATGGGAGTTTCTTTATATGTAACATTTATTGTTACATATAAACATAATACATGTTAATATATATTGTTACATATAAACATAAAAACAAATGTTCCTTATACCCACATAGCCCTTATATTATTCACAGATGACATGATCCTACATATAGAAGACCCTAAAGACTCCATACACAGAAAAAACATACATATAAACATAATTTATGTTAATATATTGTTACATATAAACATAAAAACAAAATATTGTTTTTCTCTTGCTGCTTTTAAATATTTTCTCTTTATCTTTAACTTTTGACATTTTAATTATAATGTATCTTGGTGTAGATCTCTTTGGTTCATCTTATTTGGAACTCTCTGAGCTTCCTGGACCTGGATGTCTGTTTCCATCCCAACCTTTGGGAAGTTCTCAGCCATTATTTCTTCAAATAAGTTTTCTGCCTCTTTCTTCTTCTTTCTCTCTTCTCCTTCTTGGACCTTAAAATCCTTGATGTCCTGTTAGCCATATCCACTTTTTAAAATTCCTTTTTATTTTGCTGTTCTGTTTTGGTGAGTTCCACCCCCCGTCTTCCAGGATGCTGATCCATTTTTCCACTTCATCCAGTCTGGTGTGGAACCCCCCTAGTGTATTTTTCAGTTCTGTTATTGTATTCTTCAGTTCAGTGACCTCTATTTGGTACTATCCTATATTTTCTCTTTGTTAAAATTCTCACTGTGCTCACTGTGTTCAGTGAGCATCTTTATGACCATTACTTTTGAATTTTTTATCAGGTAAATTACTGTATCTGTTTCATTACATTTTTTTTTTTCTGGGATTTTACCTCACTCTTTCATTTGGGACATATCCTTCTGTTTCCTCATTTTGCTTTCTGTGTTTGTTTCTATGTATTAGGTGAAACAGCTACTTCTCCCAGTCTTGAAGGGGTGGTCTTGTGTAGAAGATAAAACTTATTGTTCAAATTTGCCATAGTGCTTAGTTGTCACTTGAACTTCTGTGATTTTCTAAGCAGCTTGATTTATTCTTGATAGGTTCCAGTTGTTGAGGTCATGCCAAGCCCTGTCAGTGTTCCTATGGGAGGGATTTCAGTCAGCACCTAGTTTCAGGCTGATTTGAAGCTGGACCTTTAAGCAGCGGCTTTTAAAGTATGTAAATATATACAGTCCTGTGAGACCACAGTCATAATTCCTGCTAGCCTCTAGACCAGGCAATTTGAAGGTGTCCCTTGGTGACATTTGCCAAAATCAGGGCTCCAGAAAAGTTTATAAGTTCCTTTTGAGGAAGTACCAGTGAGCTGAAGTGAGGCCAAAGAAGAACGCAAAGCTGGCATCCCCAGCCTACATTCTCTGAGAGCTCCTCCATAGCCTCTGCATGTGTAGTAAACCTAAGGCCTGCCTCTCAAACTGGCGCTCCGGGACAAGTAAATAGGCCTTTTTCACAGGAAGATTAGGGTTGTGTTTCTTTCTACTCTCTGTGTAGTGTCCTGGGGTTGGCAGCCTACCAAGAACAGTCTTTCCGGTTGTTTCAGTCCCACAAGGCCTCCAACACAAGCCCGCCTAGCCACCAGAGCCAGGTGTTCAAAAGATGTCCCTTGTGTAGACTGCATCTTCCTGCCAGCCCCAATGGGGCATCAGGGGATCTGGGGACAGGGCAAACCCACGGGCATCAGTGGGGCTGTAGGAGAGTGTAGGGATGAGGCAAGCCTACTGGCACTAGCAAAGTGAAGTGAGCATGAAAAAATGGCATCCACCAATACCTCTTTCCCCAGAGAAAGTCCTACCAGGCTCCTGCATCTCCGGCAGATGCTTGGAGATTAGCTAATGAATCTCCTTGACATATGGTCTAGGCACTTTTCAAACTGCTGCCTCTGCACTGAATCCCAGGGTAAGTAAGCTGCATACAAGACCTTTATGAGCAGACTTTGTTCCCCATAGCCTTTTGGGTCTCCTGGGTATAAGCCCTAATAGTGTTCGGAGTCAGGTGTTTTGGGGGCTCAGTTTTCCAGGGTAGGTCCCAAGGGTTTGGGTATCTGATGTGGGGTACAAACTCCTCACTCCCTAGGGAGAATCTCCATATTTGTGAGATCCCTCCAGATTGTGGATTGCCAGTGCTGGAGGTGGGGTTTTTGAGGAGACACTTCTCTGTCTCTAATAACCATTTCAATGTAGCCCTTTTAGCCTTTGTTGTGGAAGAGCTCTTCAGCTAGTGTTTAGGTCTTTTTCAAAGAGAATTGATCCATATATAGCTATGGATTTGGTGTGTGTATACAGGAGGAAGTAAGCTTAGGATATTCCTATGCTTGAACCACTCTCTCCCTGCCACTGATTTTTAACTTCATCTTATGACAGTTTACTACAACCACCCAATCCACCTGCTAGAGCAACATCCCATAATTTTAACCACCTGGTGTAATACAGAGGCTTCACAAAGAGGTACAGCTTATCATCAATTAGAAGATGATGCTAAAAAAGATGCTTTGATTAAATGCTATTTTTTCTCCCTCTTCAAAGTTTCCCCTCAAAGTTTTATGTCTCAATTATTTTATGGTGAAGTTAGGTAAAGAGCTATTTATAACACAAAATAATTTTACATGAAAAGGCTACAAATATATTTCACTGCTTCTAATATAACATGTTTTGTGTGACCAGAAATCCAGTAAAAAACAAATTGAAATGGAAGACAACCTTCATCCAAGAGAGTAATTCTTTGCAGAAGGAAGTGAATGAGATAAACATGCAGCAGGAATCCAGGGACCAGGAAAGGGTGAGCACAGCAGGGCAAACACAAGCCTTCTCTTAGTTCTTTCCTTTTCTACCACACCTGCTCTTGTTTCTCTCTTTCCTCTTCCTTAATTTCACACCAGCAGCTGCTTAGAGCCAATATATCCATTTACCTCAATGGCAGACTTAATGCTTTCCTTGGAACTAAGGTTGCGGGGGGAGGGGAATGCTAAGGAATAAAGAAACTTAGTTTGACTTCATAAGAAAAATCTTAACGTGGAGAGATCTGGAAAAGAGAAAAAAGAAAAAAAAGGGAGGCTTCCATTTGTCCCCAAATGTTACCTTACCATAATTGGTGACATCTCTGAATTAGGGTCTAAATGTAATGAAAATCCTCTGACTCATCTGTTATCCTCTAAGCAATTTCTTTCACTCCAGTGAAAGCAACAGCTTCGCCACAGAATGTTCAATTAATGTTACCGATAGATTGATGTCCTGACATTACACTCTCAGTGGTCCAACTAGTTCAGGCATTACTGTTTAAAAGACAGGATAGCACAGACAAAATCAACCATAAATCCATGTTATAGATCATGAGGAGAGACAGGGCTCAGGAAATATATCATAGCTTTGTAGGTTTTAACAACTTAAGAAATTTTGACAATGTGAGAACTGTCTCTAGAGCTCAAATAATTGTCTAGTCTAGGTGGAATAAGAATTAAAAATTTGGTTTGAGTAGAATGGCGGGGAGAAAACTCAACTTAGAATCATAACATCTGGTTCCAATTTTACTCTGCCATTTTTTTACCTGTGACTTTGAACATACTGCCTCTCTTACCCTGAATTTCCGTATCTAAAAATTGGGAAAATTCAAGACATACATGATGGTAGTTTTGTGAGGATTAACAATATGAAACACGTGAAAGCTAATAGCATAGTACCTGAAATGCAGTAGATACTCAATAAATATTTTACAAACAATTTTCCTCCACCGTAGCTGTGTGCTATCAACTCAGAACTTAAAATCCTTTTTGAGGGGGGAAAAGAAAACGTTTCTTTCTGATATGGCCATTGCCTGACATCTGCATTCTTTGAAATATTAGGTCTCTCTTAACTCCTACTGTCATATGTGAAATGATATGAGGTTCATTCATCTAATTCAGTGAGGACCTACTTTTTTCCTCAACAGGCTTGAAGTCTAGCAGTAAGAGAGAAATGCAAATTTTTTCAATCTTGGGTGTATGTATAATTGCCACAACAAAGCAGGCTGGTGGTACAGTGGCAGCAGCAGGAGAGAAAAGGGGTGTAAGGGTCTGAGGGAGCCAGGGAGGCTCTGGTGAGGAACAGGACTTAGACTCAGGCTTAGGAGTCAGAGAAGGAATCTGCCAGGCACCTGTGAGAGGGAACGGGGGGGGTTTTCCAGACAGAACCTAAAGAAATAGCAAACTCTAAAATATTTTAAGATATTTAAAATGCTGTTTTTATTTATTTATTTTTAAAAGATTTTATTTATTTGACAGAAGGAGACACAGCGAGAGATGGAACACAAGCAGGGAGAGTGGGAGGGGGAGAAGCAGGCTTCCCGCTGAGCAGGGAGCCTGATGCGGGGCTCATGACCTGAGCCGGAGGCAGACGCTTAACGACTGAGCCACCCAGGTGCCCCTAAAATGCTCTTTTTAAATATGCCTAAATTCTAAGTTCGTATGGTTTATATGCCCATATTAAGTTATTGATAACTGTACACATTTTTCCCTAGTGACTCTAACTTAGATAATTTAAAAAGTAATAGACGGGCGCCTGGGTGGCTCAGTCAGTTAAGCAGCTGCCTTCGGCTCAGGGCATGATCCCAGGGTCCTGGGCCCCATGGGGGGGCTCCCTGCTCAGCGGGGAGCCTGCTTCTCCCTCTCCCTCTGCAGCTCCCCCTGCTGTGCTCGCGTGCGTGTGTTCTCTGTCAAATAAATAAATAAATAATCTTTAATAAAAAAAGCAATAGAGATATTTGTCTTCTTAGGTTATGAGAACTTCTATAGGAATTAGCAATAATGGGAATAAATTGATAAAACCAATCAAAAGGGCACCTAGCTGGCTCAGTCAGTAGAGCATGAGACTTAATCTCAGGGTTGTGAGTTCAAGCCCCATGTTGGGTGTAGCGATTACTTTAAAAAATCTTAAAAAACAAAACAAAACAAAACCCCAAACAACTACATCAAACATTCTACTTTTACACAGTTGTTTAAACTGGGAGACAACACTTGTGTTAACTGGGAGACTCTTGATATTTGGTGTGTGGAAATGCCTGTAGTGGTCCTTGGTTTTCTTTCAAATCATGGTTCCATCTAGGGTCACATCACGATCGTCATTATCATCACAGCGGCCAATACTTGTGTGGTGTTTATGTGCTAAATACTGTTGCAAGTGCATGATAGATAGAAACCCATTTATTCTCAAAAAAAAAAAATCCCATGGCCTTTTCAATTTTGCTAAAAATTTCTTACTTAATGAGCAATTTTCCAGAGTGCCTGCACCAGCTTGCATTCCCACCAACAGTGTAGGAGGGTTCCCCTTTCTCTGCATCCCTGCCAACACGTGTCATTTTCTGACTTGTTAATTTTAGCCATCCTGACTGGTGTGAGGTGGTATCTCATTGAGGTTTTGATTTGGATTTCCCTGATGCCGAGTGATGTTGAGCACTTTTTCATGGGTCTGTTGGCCATTTGGATGTCTTCTTTGGAAAAATGTCTGTTCATGTCTTCTGCCCATTTCTTGATTGGATCATTTGTTCTTTGGGTGTTGAGTTTAAGAAGTTCTTTATAGATTTTGGATACTAGCCCTTTATCTGATATGTCATTTGCAAATATCTTCTCCCATTCTGTCAGTTGTCTTTTGGTTTTGTTGACTGTTTCTTTTGCTGTGCAAAAGCTTTTTATCTTGATGAAGTCCCAATAGTTCATTTTTGCCCTTGCTTCCCTTGCCTTTGGCCATGTTCTAGGAAGAAGTTGCTGCAGCTGAGATCGAAGAGGTTGCAAACAATGAATCATGAAACACTACATCAAAAACTAATGATGTAATGTATGGTGATTAACATAACATAATAATAAAAAAAATTAAAAGAAATTTACAAAAAAAAAAAAAAGCAATTTTACATTGGCTAGAGCATTCCCAGCACAGATTTACAAACCATTTCTTATTTCTCTGTGAGGCAAATGACAGGCTCGGTTCCTATACCTAAATCATGGTAAAATAAATAAACATCACTTTTCATAGGCTTTTGCATTCTCACTTCATCTCATACTCACCACTTAGCTCTTAGCTTTTTCTCCAGACTCTTTTCACAAATAAACCAAATTTCTACTCTTCACAAGAATTATAATATAGTGATGACTTGATTGGAATAATCAAGTTGCCCTGAGAAGCTGTGGCAGAGTAGTTGGTTGGGCTTACTCCCTGACTAAAGTGATTTGCTCCCATGCTATACAAGCACTTCAAATCCATGCTTCAGTAAAATGACAAACGAGTACCTGTCAGGGCTTTCGGACCATGCACAAAGAGTGAAATCAAGGATACTAAATCCAAAAGTCTATTATTGTATATGATCGTCGAGGTCAGAAGACAGCATAATGTGTAGTCTATATAATGAGAATACAGTTGTAATATTTAGGAATAAAGTTTAAAAGCCACCACTATCAAATTTCTTTATGTTTTCTTGATGCTTCAAATGTGTACTTTTTCCATAGAATTCCCATATTTCCTTACATCTGCAAATAACCTACTATAAGAAAAATTTAACACTGCAACTCCTGCCTCAACCATCCTTAAAATGAGATGATTAGGAAATTAGAAGCTCAATTATATGTCTGAGTACTAACATGCCCACAAATAGCATAAACTGTACACGCAGAAAGTAGTAAATAACTCTTAATTATCACAGAAAAGTTAACCTCAGTTTCAAGGCATCAACAGAAAGAAGTTTAATATTTTTTGGAATTTTGATAAATTTTAGTCCAATGTTGACTCTTATTTCATGATTCCATCATTTAATACATGTAACATATTTAGAATAGTGTCTGTGTGTGTGTGGTAGCCAACTTTCCCAATTTTAATAATAGCTATTTGGCTTAAAGGACTCAATTTTCGTAATAGACCAACCACTTAGGACATTCAGTAAAACAACGGCTCTTGAAGTTAGAAGGGTCACCACAAAGAATCCACAGAGCTGGGCTGTGTTTAGCTTGTCATTCCTACTGTCAGAATGACAAAACTGATTTGATCATAAATAGTCTCAAGAAGGCCAGTGTGCTTTGGGGACATGCCAGCTTGGTCCAACCACTGAGGACTTGCAACTTTGAGAGCACAGTATCAGACTTCTTGAGGGAGGGTAGCGGTGGAATGTGGAGCTCAGAGTCTATTTAAACAAAAGTTAAATTGCTTTTTAATTAAAAATATATATACTCCAGGAACCCTAATAATTTGGGTAGTATTTGAAAGTAACAGCTTCAACAATATGATTTCTAAAGATTTCTTGCCATTCAGATCTGCTGTTCTGCGGGTGTGAAATAAAACACCAGGCTTTAGCCCACTGAAATCGGAGAGGCAAAGAGCTCTTTTTAACTATTCATATGTCTGTGTTGGCTTTACAGATAAAGATCAACTTAATGGCATTTTAGAAAATTAGTTGTGTCTAATCCCCAGTGTCCTAGTTGACATTTCCTTTATTAATAGAACAGGATACACATGGCTGTGGGCAACCTCTTACTGGGTCTGCTGTGACTGCTGTAGCTGCCTGCGAAGTATAGCTTCTCTGTGAAGTACATGGGCCACTCCAAGGGAAAGAATACTTCCATCAGGCTCCTTTTGGCTTTCTCTAACCATCGATGTTTCTTTAGCATTTGCAGATTTTTCAAAAGTCTTTTAATACATAAGTAACAAAACTGGACATTAAACATGGATCTGGGGTGTTATATGAAACTAATGAATCGTTGAACACATCAAAAACTAATGATGCACTATGTGTTGGCTAACTCAACATAATAAAATAATAAATAAATAAACATTGATCTCTAAAATACCTTCCAAAAACTACCTTTAATATTTTGCTAATGTATAACTTTTACAAGCAAAAAAAGTGTAACTGCTAATTTTTATAAATTATTTAACCCTCACCCCACCAACCACTCTCCAAAATCCAATAGCAAACAAACAGATAAATAGTAATTAGTTCTCCATTTCTTTCCTTTATTTTTTCCCATTTTCTACCTTCTTTCCTTCCTTCATTTTTTACTTTCTCATTTTCTTTCTCTTAAATATCTGAATGTTATTTGCTTTTCCATTTCTAGAACCATTTCATATGTTTTTCACATACCCCCCCCCCAAAAAAAATGGAATGGCTAATAAACATACGCAAACATGCTCAACATCATGGATCAGGAGAAGGTAAAATAAAGTAACACCAAGATAACAATTTCCGCTTTCAAACTGAAAAACGTAACATAAGTTGATAGAATCCAATGTTAGGGAAATTGAGACTCTAATATATGGTTAATGGTGAAGTTATTTTCAAGGGTGGCAATTTCTATCTGAAATCAAAATGTGAATACCTTTTGATCCAGCAATTCCACTTTTTAAAATGTATCCTACAGAAATACTTGTAAAACTATGTAATGATATACATAATGATGACCATATATAGAATTTGTTGATTGAATTATGGTATAGTTTTACTATGATGCAATTTTAAAAAATAATGAAGTAAACCTATAATACAGATATGGAAAAGTTCCCACAATTTGTTTTTAATGAATAAGAACAAATAGCAGAATAATATTTATGGTATGCTCTTTTACTAATTTACAAATACATACATGCATAGGTATATTTAAGCACAAATATCTCAAATTTATTTATTTCTAGATTCATTTACTTATTTGAGGAGAGAGAGAGCATGGGGGGACAGGGAGAGAGAATCTCAAGCAGACTCCCCACTGAGTGCGGAGCTGGATGCTGGGGCTCGATCCCATGACCCTGAGACCATGACCTGAACCAAAATCAAGAGTTGGACGCTTAACTGACTGAGCCACCCAGGTGCCCAACACCTCAAATTTAATGTCTCCAAAATTGAACTACTGATCTTTTCCCCAACACTGTCCCCTATCTTACTAAACAACACCTCTATCACTTGCTCAATTCAAGAAACCAGTATTGTATTCCTTACCTCCAATCCATCCAATCCTAAACACATTCCAAATCTGTGTACTTCTCACTGTCAGCACTACCATTACCCCATCTAAGTCTCCAACAGTTTCACCTGATCTTGACAATAGCCTCCTATGAATTTGTTGTCTTCTACTCTTGCAATTTCCTAATCTTTTTTTATACTCCTTTTAAAAACACAATTGGGATCATGTCACTCCATGCCTAAAACCCTCATGGTATCACTTTGCACTTAAAAAATCTACTCTACTTTCTTCAGCCTACACGACCTGCATTGTCTCAACATTGACTACTACTCCAGTCAATGGCATTATTATTGTAATAGCAATAGTAATATTATTGTCAAATATTTCCTCACTTGGGTTTCAAAAGAACTGTTTAAGAAATACAACTATTAATAACTACTCTGAAGATAGTCGTGGGTTTATCCCAGGATCAACCATTTGAAAGTTATCTCTTGCCCAGACCTGTGCAATATCTTCCTTATTGGTTTCCTTCAGATTCTTGCTCCCCTCCAATCTGTTCTCCACACAGCATCATGAGAGGTAATATATTCAAGACATCCCATTGCTTAAAAGCCTTCAGTGGTACAGACTGACCTGATCTGGCCCCCACTTAGCTCTCCAACCTTATCTCATGCCACTGTCCCTCGATCAATATATTTGAGCTAAGTGGCCCCTTCTCAGCCACTCAAATACACCAATCTCTTTTTCATCAATCTCTTCTTCATCTTGGAGCTTTATATGTGCCTCTCTGCCTGAAACATTTTTTCTTCCACGTTTTATATGGCTGGCTCCTTCTTATATTTTCAGTCTCAGCTTAAATGTCACTTTTTCAGAGAGTCCTTCCTTGACCAGTAAGTAGCCTACTCCTACCCTTCTTTCTCATTGTGCCTTACTTGTTTCCTTTATATCACTTGACACAAGTTGAAATTGGTTTTTTACTTGTTTGTCATCTGTCTTCCTAATACTCTGGAAGTACTATGCAACACAGCCATAATAAAGGCATTGGTAGTGGGAGCTATAAGTCATGCCTGAAAAGTCAGAAAGACCTCTTAGAATACAGCATTAAGTCCTGAACTTAAGGGAATGAGCAAGGAAAGGAAATGAGGAAGGCCATTCTGGGTTAAGGGGACAATTGGTGAAGCTGGACAAAAGCATGTAAAAGGATGTCAAATTCCAGAAGATTGTATATTTGGGGCCTGAGAAGGGAAACAAGAAGGGGTCATTGAGCCAAACAGGGACATGAGGTTGGAAACATAGATACAACCAGGTGGTGAAGGACTAAGGAGACTTTTTTGGTCCTAGAAACACTGGAGAGCCACAGAAAACTTAAATGAAGAAATACTAGATTTATAATTCAGATGGAGTAAGAGGAGAAAATACTAGAGACTATCTTCTAATAAACAAATCTGTAGCCCTAACTCTCCTCATTAGTAAAGATATACAATACCATCTAAAACATGAGATGAAATAAGTATAGTTTTTAATTAAAGATGAATATATAGGCAAAAAATACATGCAAATATGTATACATTCTATTACATTTTAAGAAGTTAACTTTTTAAAAATAATGTAGTTTTGGGAATTTTCCAAAGGAACTAGCACCAAAATTGTGACTGACTTTTATCTAGCAATGTAGTTAGTTTATGGAGCAGGAGCAGAGTTATTTGCCTTAAATAATAATAGAAAAAAATTTTGATGCTTATAATCCATGTGTCACTTTGGTAAACTTTATAGTAAGGTCCCTGGACTTAGAGATAAACAAAAACACTTCAAGATACTTGTAAATAAAGAAAAGCCCTTAAATTGAAAGATTTTTAAAAGACTTGGAAAATACATGAAACTCAGTATTTTCCATTCAGAAATTCATCTAATAATCTGGAAAAAAAACTAGTAAATATGAAAAACATCACTTTAAAAAAAAATCAGAGTTTAGATATGACCTGATTTGACCCCAAATTCCACTGGACATTCTGTTACTGAGTAATTAGAACTCGACAGTGTACTTGTTCAATTTGTTTGTACTATGTAAAATTGATTTTTTCTTTAATACTAAAATTTGGTCCATCTGTTGGGAAAAGGGAAAATGTTCTAAATATATACAAAGAGTAGAAATGCTTCATTCCACTGGCTGTATCCTGTGGTATATGCATTTTCATCAGTATGTTTGTCTTGCAGACAAAATGAATATCAGATGGTGGTTTTGAAAAAGGGCAGACCTAACATGAGGTGATTAGTTTCAAAAACAGATTTTTATTCTTGATAAATTATTACCAAATACAATCATCTGTTGATTGAGGATATAAAACAGATTGGTCATACTATAGCCCACAGGTTAAATGAAAAACGGAAATAATAAGTTTATTTAACATGGTCTTGCATTAGGTTCCCAGCAGTACAAATCTAAGGCAAATAATTAGATTTCCAATTTAAAGATATACATTTGTTAAGCCAGACATTTCCTGAGGTCATCTATTTCTCTGTTGGCTAGTCTCATTGCACTGGCAATGTATTTAGGACATTTTCATTTAGAACTTTCTATTACTACCTATACCTTGTACATTACTCTGATCAAGCCAGTATTGTAGTTTGTTTCAGGGATAATGCAGAGGGCAAAGGACGGATTGTGATGATTCCTGGCTACAAATTAGATTCAAATACACTGTCACATAGACTTAAAGAAACTAATGCCTTAAAAATAAGTCCCTGGGGGAAAAAAATAAAGGATTTACTTGGGGACAACTGGTAAACCAAACAAATCTTATACAAACTATCTGATACTAAGTAAATAAATGGGACAACAAATACGGTGCACTCAATTTCTTAAATATCCACTCTCCTTTTTTTCTACTTAATTTTATGGTGAAAAATAAAAGTTAAAAGACAACTGCTCTGATCAACAGTATATCCTATTTTTACTGAGCATACTGCACCCCCCTTCCTCCTCCTCTATTTCTTCAGTAATTTACAGCTCTGCTATGTAATGTCTCTCCAGGGAGCAAAGAATCCCATTACAGATGATTCCTATGTGCAGACTTCAACTCTGTAAATCAACAGGCTGAGCTCTCTAACAGATTTTAAATCCCTGCTTGAGTTAGGCTGAGACAACCTGTAAATTGGTGGGGTCGGAAGTGGGAGGAGGAAGGAAAGTTTGATACCAAAGTAAATTCCAGGAAAAGAGCTTATAACACAATTTGTGTTTTTGTTAACTTTCTCCAGTAACTACTGTGCCTTGATACAGAAGAGGGGAGGTCCAGAAATAGTAAGAATTGAAAAAGTACCTCCAAAGGAGATTTTTCTCCCCAGAAAAATATTCTCAAGGGATTCTAACAAGCTCAGCAGAGAGTATCAGAAGCATAAAGTAATAAGCTGGGCTAATGCCTTCTTGGAGATAAGATTTTTAAATGGAATAGAGCACCTTAAAAAAGATAGAGTAAAGGTATATAACAAAGGTGGGGGTGGTATTTTTAAAATAAACCTCTGAGAATTAGATGGCTCATAGGGAATTTACTTACAGAGTTTCATATACCTTTATTATTAAAAAAAAAAATCCTCTAGAAATCCATGGATGATGTGAAAGGATTTTGAGAGAGTGCCATTATTTTTTGTACAGTACAGGTCTCACTTAAAATAATCATTAACAATGATAACAAGGAGGATGTAAAGCATATTAACTATATTAAAAACTTATATTTTAGTAAGAGTATTACACATATTACACCAACACTGATCACATTAGGAAATTGACTCTTGCTTATTTCCATTATTAAAAATCCAACATGATGTGGTTTTAAATATTCCTTATAAAAAAAACCCATTATGTTCAAGTTAAACCAAACGTTTATTGAAATAGAATAGTAAGAAGAATAGGGATAGGGAAGGCAATTCAATATTCCAAACCAGACTGTTTCTGAGAGTCAATTTCATATAGGACACCATCACTTGAGTTTAACAGGCTACATTTTTATTGTTATTATCAATACATAAGGTAGATCTCTGCCTCCCTCTCTCTCTTTCTCTCTCTGCTTCTCATTAATCTCTTCCCAATTGTATCCCAGTTATCCTAAACCAACACTTCATCTTTTCCACTTTCTCCTCAAATTGTTTTTACTTTTTAACTTTTCTACTTGGTTGCCTCTGTAACTAGTACTCCAGCTCTGCTCTACACCTTATTCCACTTACGTTCAATTGTGACTTAATCTTATCCATCTTTCATATTGTGGTTCTCTTATTTTTAACTTTTTTTCTACTACATCATCCTAGTACCAGGATTTATCTCCTCTACTCTAGGTTATTACTATTTCATTCCATCTAAACTTTTTGTTTTGAGTTTTCCCCCAGATCTTTGGCCTATGCAGACTTCCAATTAATCCTCCTAAAACATTAAACATGAATTAATAAAATCTGGAATGGTATCTGCCTTTACTTAGTTCTGTGGTCTCAGGGAATGACCTCTGACTATGACCAAATATTCTGAAAACAAATGTAATCTGTAAAGGAATGAGAAAATGAATGGATTGGGACAAGTCACATCTAGACAAACTATTCTCAGCAAATGCTTTTGGTTAGTCAATATTTTCCTCTAAGAATAAAAGCAATAGCATGTAATTATTAAACTGGAAAACATTTTAGAAGATAACCTAATCGAACACTTAATACAGGTATGATTATCAATTTAATGTAATTCCCTATAAGCTCCTTTTTGTTCTCCAGTATCACTTCTCCAGGCTACCACCCTAACTCTCAAACACTGCTTCTGATTACTGCGACTACCAACAGGCTGAACACACCTCCAGGACAGTTTTGCTCCTCTGGTGAAAACCTGAGTGACATTCTCTAACAATTTTTTGGAAGGGATCTCACTGTCAATCTTTATTCCAAAAGTGTTCAAAAGTCAACCTTTTCCTTAGCACGGATTATTATGTAGGGACTTTTCTGTGCTGCCAGGAAACTTCAGACTGAAGTTTTGAATGGAAGAAAAAACCTTAGGGCACAATTGGGCACCCATGTTTAAGAATAGTGTGTTTGTTTTAAATTGGTGTTCCATCTCTAAAGTTCAGGAGGGACCTTAAAAAAAATCAATGTTTAAAAAGATCCAATTTCCCTGCACCTTTGGTCAAGAGTTCATAGTTACTTCCTCTGTTAGAAGAAGCACTAACTTACCTTAGCAACAGCAAAGAAATTTAAAACCAATGGGTTCTCTTTTCTCCATCTATTGACTCATCAGTAAGTTAACTTTCCTTTAAAACTCTCTTTGCCTTTGTATGCAAGAGCTTTAATTCTCTACTTATTTGGCATTTACAATCTCAAATGTAAATACTGAATGCTGAAACTCCAGAACGCCCTTCCAAATACACTTTACTTTCTGCTTACACTTACTTCAAACAGTACTTCCTTGACTTCCGATTAACAATTCTCTTATGTGTACTCTCACAAAACACTGTCTTCCTGCCTCCCTGTCCACCCCCATCACTGATATAGCACTTAACCACACTGTATTACAGTAGTGGTATGAGTTTGCTTTCTCCCTGCCTATACAGATTGTGAGCTCCTGAGAAATAGGGACCACGTTTTATTCACCTTTGAGTTTCAAAACATAGCACAGTAATTAACATATACTAGGTGTTCCTTAAATGTATTTGCTGAATTGAATTAAGACTGACAAATTGCAATTCAGGGCATGTTAATTACTGGCTAAGGCCAGGCCTTCACAAACAGGACAGCAGTGAAATGAAGTAATTATCCAGATCACTGAGGACAAAAAATGTGCTAATTTGGGCAAAGTGAGTAAGCAAGATTTTGCCTAACCGGACTAATCCATCATTTCATTCTGATGCTTAGCTTTGCTAATGGAAATCAGATCTCAGTAGAGCAGTCCTATTCTCTCCTGTGCTTTGTGTTATAACTTGAGTCATCTGTTTTATATTGATGTTGAACATAGCCTACACCTCTTGTGCATAGGACAAAAATTGCATCCTAATCCCTGTCACCTATCATGGGCATGCCATTGGTTCTAAGCAGGGTCAGTTGAGGGCAGTGTGTAGATGGTCTTATGAAACTCATGACTGGACCCACATTTTAAGACCATACCTCACTAATATAGTGAGTCACTGGTATCTTCTTTATATACCAAAGTCAGCAAGTTGCACAACAAATTCAACTTTTAGCACCATGGTTTCTCCACATGAAGTCTGCATAATCCTCTAGACAAAAAGTAAGGTGGCTCTCTCATGTGAAACCATAAAGTTCCTAGAAGACAAAGGCAGTAATTTCTTTGACATTGGCCTTAGCAACATTTTTGTAGATATGTCTCCTCAGGCAAGGGAAACAAAAGCAAAATTAAACTATTGGGACTACACCGAAATGAAAGGCTTTTGCACAGCAAAGGAAACCATTCAACAAAATAAAAAGATAACCTACTAAATGGAAGAAGATTTTTGCAGATGATATATCTGATAAGGGGTTAGTATACAAAATATATAAAGAACTTAGACAACTTAACACCAAAAAACCCCAAATAAGCCCATTAAAAAATGGGCAGAGGACCTGAAGAGACATTTTTCCAAAGACATACAGGTTGCAAACACACATGCACAAATGCTCACCATCACTAATTATCAGAGAAATGCAAATCAAAACTACAATGAAAAATCACCTTACACCTGTCAGAATGATTAGAATCAAAAAGACAAAAAATACCAGGCGTTGGAGAGGGTGTGGAGAAAGGGAACCCTTGTATACTCTCAGTAGGAATGTAAATTGGTGCTGCCACTATGGGAAACAGTACGGAGGTTCCTCAAAAAATTAAAAATAGAACTACATGTGATCCAGCAATTGCACTTCTGAATATTTATCCAAAGAAAATGGAAAACTAATTTGAAAAGATAGATGCACCCTTAATTGCAGCATTATTTGCAATAGCCAAGACATAAAAGCAACCCAAGTGTCCACTGGTAGATGAATGGATGAAGGAGATGCGGTATATGCACATGCATGCATGCAGGGAGCACACACACACAATATGCAATTAAAAGGATGAGATCTTGCCATTTGAGACAATAGGAATGGACCTAGAAGGTACTATGCTAAGTGAAATAAGTCAGACAAAGACAAATAGCATGATTTCACTTACATGTAGAATCTATCAAACAAAACAAATGAATAAACAGAAAGCAGAATCAGACCTATAAATACAGAGAACAAACTGATGGTTGCCAGAGGGGTTGGGGAGATGAGCAGAATGGGTAAAGGGGAGGAGAATATACAGGCTTCTAGTTATAGAAAGAATAAATCACAGGCAAGAAAGGCACAGTGTAGGGAATATAGTCAATGATATTGTAATAGCATTTTGTGATGGCAGTAGTAACTACACTTGTGGGGAGCATAGAATAAGGAGTAAACTTGTCAGATCACTATGTTGTATACCTGAAATTAGTGCAACATTGTGTGTCAACTATACTTTAATTAAAAAATATGGTCTACTATTAAGAATTCCTCATATCAGTGAGGTCATACGATACATGTCTTTCTCTGATTGACTTATTTTGCCCAGCATAACACCCTCCAGTTGTATCCACATTGTTGCAAATGGCAAGATTTCATTCCTTTTGATGGCTGCATAATATTCCATTGTATATATATACACCACATCTTCTTTATCCATTCATCTGTCGATGGACATTTTGGCTCTTTCCACAGTTTGGCTATGGGGAGGGTATGTACTATGGTGAGCGCTGTGAATTGTGCAAGACTGTTGAATCACAGATCTGTACCTCTGAAACAAATAATACATTATATGTTTAAAAAAAAAAAGAAGAAGAAGATAGCAGGAGGGGAAGAATGAATGGGGGGGAAATCGGAGGGGGAGACGAACCATGAGAGACTATGGACTCTGAAAAACAAACTGAGGGTTCTAGAGGGGAGGGGGGTGGGAGGATGGGTTAGCCTGGTGATGGGTATTAAAGAGGGCATGTTCTGCACGGAGCACTGGGTGTTATATGCAAACAATGAATCATGGAACACTACATCAAAAACTAATGATGTAATGTATGGTGATCAACATAACATAATAATAAAAAAATATGATCTACAATTTTAAATATGTACACATAGTATATACATATATATAGTATATAAATATGTACATATATATACTAAGGTGAGTCAATATGTTTACCCTTTGGGACGAAGATAAATCTTAACTGGATTTTAAGGATTATTAGAGGAAGAAAAGAATGTTGCCTTTTTTTTTTTTTTTAAGAGAGAGAGGGTGAGAGAGGAGTGTGAGTGTGGGGATAGTTGGGGGGTAGAGTCAGAGGGCAAGGGAGAGAGAGAATCTTAAGAAGGTTCCACACCCAGCACAGAGCCTGACACAGGCTCAATCTTGCAACCGTGAGATCATGACCTGAGCCGAAATCAAGAGTACACTTAATTGACTGAGCCACCCAGGCCCCCAAGAATGTTGCTTTTTAAACCAACAGCGTTGTTATTTATAATACATATATTTGTTGGCATCTTTTCTTTTCTAGCTCATCTGTACTTGATCTAAACAGGAAAAGCAAAGTTATCTAAAAAGCTAAGCAACAGATTAGTAATTTAAATACTTGACTTAATCTTTTGTCATTCTGTGACTGTAATTAATTTCCTTATGTAGTTTCAGAAATGGGGATAAAAGTTCTTATTGTGTTTCGTGAGGAAGCATAAATTTCAGAAAATACTTTGCCTTTGTAAATTTAAATCTTTCAACTAACAAAGCAGTTATTCACTTTGCAAATAACTGAAAAAACTGCATTGACTACATAACTATATTTGAAATCAACACTGTCAAATTTATAAAAATTTTTTTTACACCATAAAGGCTTAAAAGTGGAATGAGTTTTTTTAATTAATGGCAGATAAAATATTTAATGAAAACTACAATGAACTATAATATTTTAGACAGTAGAGAGAAGTAGAAAGAAACTGGATATCAGAAAAATCCTAGTTTGGGGGTGCCTGGGTGGCTCAGTCGTTAAGTGGCTGCCTTTGGCTCAGGTCATGATCCCGGGGTCCTCGGATCAAGCCCCACATCAGGTTCCCTGCTCAGCGGGGAGCCTGCTTCTCCCTCTCCCACTCCTCTTGCTTGTGTTCCCTCTCGCGCTGTGTCTCTCTCTGTCAAATATATAAATAAAATCTAAAAAAAAAAAAAAATCCTAGTTTGAATCTCAGCTTCACCGTCATGAACTCTGTGACACTGGGCAAGTCACTGAACCCTTCTGAACCACACTTTGCTCATTTCTTAAATAGAATAAGAGTTCCACCCTTATCTAAGTCTTGAGGTTGTTTTGAGAAGAACATGAGATAACATAAATTAGAGTAATTATGAAACTATGGAAAGCTACACAATATAAAGACATTATTATTATTTGGCATATGGCTGTCGATGGCTATGGATGGCAGTAATGGCCTGATGTTTGCCATCAGATGCACTGTTAATGCTGTGCTGTTAGTTAACACAATTACGACAACAGCAAATTATTTTTTGTTCAGATTCAGCCATCTGCAAGGCTGAAATATTTGTTTCAACACCAAGAGGAAAACAACGTTTATTAGTTTAAATAGAGAATAATAAATACATATACAGCTCTGCCAGAAAAAGACTAGTTCATAATCCTTCAAATTAAGGAGTCCGTGTCTCATGTGGCTTCCTTCTTACTCCTGTAGGACAGACTTGTTTGCAAATGTCAATCATATTTTATTAAATTGACTGTGAAAAGGGTGAACTTCAGACCACGATTTTCAGCCCTAGGCTTCCTTGATATGCTTGTTGCAGATGCAATTTTAGCAACTCCAGTCCAAGCTTCTTAAGAAAAAAAAAAAGAAAGAAAGAGGAAGAGGAAGAGGGAACGGAAAGGAAAGGAAAGGAAAAGAAAAAAGAAGAGGAAAAAGAAGAAAAGAGGTGAGATAGAGACTAATACATAAATTGAAACTGGTGTGGACAAAACCATGTGGTAAATACCAAAATGTGCAGCAAAGGAAAAATTCCCTAGAGCAGGCAGTCAGTCAGTCATTTACACTTCACCATGGGGGTCAAGAGCTAACCCAGACATAATCCACTATGTCTAAGGCAACAAGAAAACACCCAGAGAATACCAGCCATCTTCCTAAAGACTAGATTTCCTAAGTAAAGAAGCAATCTTCAACTAGCTTTCCCTCTTTGCAGATCGCTAACATCCAAAGTGCAATCTATGGCTCTTTGTAAAGATTCTATTGCACCACAGGAAATAATCTTTGTTTTTCTGTATATCATTAGTTCTCAATTATTTTCAATAAGATGCTTCCCCAATATGAGTTGGCTAGAAAAAGTGGGCATCATTGTAGTTCCCTGGGTTTTGTCAAAATGATTACCCTTTAATAAAGGTGTTTATGAAGAGCCTTGGCCAAACTGTTAATCTCCTAAGTGTCTTTCGTAGCTAGGAAAACCTCCAAATTATTTTGTTATTTTAAAAAAAAAAAAACAGGCACCAAAGGAGCTCCTTGCTCCCACCAGCTTTAAATTCCACATATTTTTGCACTTGGACAAATAATTAAATTAGATAATATCTGTATAAGATATGCCCCAATCCAAACTAGCATCCAGAGTAAAACTATTGTGTAGGATATTATGGTGTCATGTGAAAAAAAGAGGGTTTCATATACAAATAAGTTTGAGAAACAATGAAATAAACTACATTTAAATGATTATCTTTTCTGCTGGATTTCTCAGCTACAAAATGCTATCAAGTATTGTGACGCTCTAAGAAAGTATTTACAAAATTTATTTGACCAGGAAAGTCTTTTTCAAGGAACTCTATAAATATTTGGAAGAGATGTGGTTTAGAAATGTAGATCTGTAACATGGCAGAAATATGTCAGAGTACATCGTGACCACGTAAGAGTTGTGTTTGTGTGGTTGAATCTACTTATGCCAATTGGTGTAGCCACAGAGAACCTACTGTCTTGCCAGGTTCTGTTTAAGGAGTAGATACAGATTGCTTTGAGGGAAGAAAAGAACAGACTTAATTAGCACCAACAATTCCAAGGATTTTTTACCCCCAAGGGACAGCAATCTTAAGAAATAGTTGAAGCTATCTTTTCCATGACCTGACAAGGTCCCAATATTGTTTCACCGTATTTTCATTGGAGAGAGTGGGGACAACACATTTATGGAATTACAAAAACCATGATGCAGACCACAAAAATACTGGTGCATCCCCATTTCTAGAAATTCTAGGAAAACTGGTTTCCCAATTTAAAAGGGCATACCATAGCAGGCAAGAGATAAATTTTAGGGGTAATGACTTAATACCTAATACATCTGTATCTAACTGCCAGTAACTCGCATCCAAATTCAAATTTCCTCTCTCTCCATCTCTGACATTCCTTTCTCTAGCTGCCAAGATGGTTGAGCTATGACACAGTTGGTAACAACGGCTAGATGACTGTTTCGGCTACTACAGGAACTCAAATCACGTATTCAATCCAGAAGGCTTTTCTTGTAATCAAAATAATGATGACCTTTTTTTTTTTTTTTTTTTTTTACAGGGCAGTGGGAGGGACCTAGATTTTATCTCTTTTCATGAAGCTTCTCTTTCCCTGAGCTCAAGTGGAGCCTCCCACAACACTACGGTAGCTCTGGAGTGTGTTCAGCGGCTGTGGCAGCTCAACCATGCAATTTTACAGCAGGCAGCAAACAAGGCAGAGAATTCAGGGTTAAAAACTCAAGTGAAGTTTTGTCTTCTACAGTAATGAAAGCTGACTAAAAGAGTAAATCAAATGGATCTCCTAACAAAATGAAAACAGCTGTTTGGCCTGGCTTGGTCTCTGATTTAGGTTAAGTAATTATTGCTCTCGTGTGGTTCAAGGTTGTTCTGTATTAGTGAAATAGGATATCACATGAAAATCATCCAACTTTTTAATTTACTGTAGCATCAGAAATTCCACTGTATAAAAAAATTCCAGAAACGTAATCTTCTAAAAACTTTACCTATAAACCTTTCCAAATACCAATTGATTAAATCTTACAAGGCATAATTACACAATACGTAATTACATTATAGTAATAACCTTTAGTATCTATGCTGAGGAAATATTTTAATATTTTACCTTTAAAACACTAAGTTTTTCAAGTTTTACTGGAGTGATAGATTATATCCCAAATCCTAAATAACTATAAAGACCATTTTTTCGTATATAGAGATTTTCTTGTAAAGAGTAGCCAATAAATAGCTACTTCTTGAGCCCCCAAACAAGTCTATTTTAATAGTGTAAGTCTTTTTATTTCTTTAATTCATCGTTGGCAAACTATGGTGGTTGAGAAGAAAAAAAATTATAATGAAGAATCATAGTAAAGCCATTCTTGAGGAAGAGGTTTCTATGTTTAACACTATTCAGAGTAAATTACTCAAGACACTTCAAATTTCATTTATTTGTGGACTTTTCATTCTTCTATCACCATCATTCATGCTATTCTGTTGTTATGTGAGCCTTTATTTGTTTTAGCTTGCCTATGATAATAACAAAGGACAAATCAAGCATAGGTGGTTGGTGTTTGTTGTTGTTTTTCAATGATGCCCAAATAATTATTTTTAAGTGATTAAAAAAAGTTAAATCTATTATTAGATACAAGATGTTAAGTTCTTGAAGAGAACAAAGACTGAAAGTCTTGGCCCCTGTTAATTTTTAAGCCTGTCTCCATTATATCACTATAAGGATACTTAAATACATGAATAAACAATAACATTAAAATATTTTCTAACACTAACAACTATTTAAAATATAGAATAACATGTCTTCAATAAATTGACATTTTTAGAGCATTTTAATTCACTTAGGTCCATTCAGTTTTCCCAACAAAAAAGGGAGACAGGGAAAGAGGAACAAAGAAAAGATTGCATCAGAAAATTAATATTTTAAAGAAAATTACTTAGGGTGGTGTAAAGCCCAGGGAAAAATCTCAGATGTTCTTGTTACAATTATTATTGCTGGCTGCAAGACATGACATATTTACCTTTCCAGTGGGATAGTTTTGTAGCTTTCCTAAGTCTAAATTGTATTTCTTGCTAGTCCTTGCCAATTATTCTAACTAGTGCTTGCCAGCACATCAGAATAAGAGAAACGTGTGTTATTTCTCCAAAATATTTCCACTTTATGATCTTTCTTAGGGGTCAATATTCCTTAAAAAGAAGAATATATCATGTTTGGGGTTTCCATTCAGAAACTGTGTTGTGGAACTAGATCAACAGTGTGCAATTTACCTAAGGATTAGAGAGGAACTCAGTGAAAAGCAATATTTAAAAGGAAGGTTTAATTTTTCTCTTTCAGACAGTTAATGTAAATTCTACTAACTGAGATCTTCAAAAATGATAGGGCACGAGAAGCCAGTCTACATTCTTAGCTGTCTGCAATCTGAGGAGGGTAACACAGAAGAATGGTCCTACCACTTTGCATAGTCAGTGTTTCCTTTCAAGAAACACAAAGACTACTGTTGTTATTGCATAAATCTTAGTGAATAGGTAACTGTCATTAGGTCAAATTTATAAAGAAAATGGGGAGCACAGTTAGAGCCACTTAAACAGTGCACCTTTAATTGCTGAGTCAGAGTATAAGGTCAAACCATTCAGTTTTCTGTGGACATGTTTCCACCAGTCGTGTCCGAGCAGTACTTCCAGATGTATATGCTGTATATATTTGTGCTGAAAGGAGAAACTCCTTCTCCAAAAATCAGTCTTGTTCTCAAATACTTCTTTGGAGTCCCTGATCTGTCTCTAGTTCCATTACTCCTGATATTCCTTCACCTGGGATATCATTCCTTGAATAATCCTTTAGTTGTCACATCTTCATGAGTTCCATCTTGGGAACAAATGTTTTCTAGAATCCACACTGAAAAAGACTTGCCCTGTATTTATTTTTTTCTTTTCTTTTTTTTCTGGATTAGTCTCCTAAGATATTACTATTTTCCTCTCTCTTCTTGACAAAATTCCAGGAATAAATCTAGTAGAATCTAAGAAATGAGCACCAGTGATGGATTTGTTGGTCTTAGAAGATTATGTTTCTGACCTAGGGCTGAGCTTCAGAAAGGGCATACCAGGAGGGGAGGAAATGGACACCCATGGTGACTGATGTGACAGAGTGAGGACCTCATATCTTCAGAGTATATTTTTTGATAAGTGTTCCTACAACCACAGAAACTCCTAGCTGTCAAGTTGAACATAGGTCAAGGTCCTGGATATTTTGAGTTTGGTCAACAGTCTCTAAATCCCAGCAGCAAAATTTGGCACCAGGTGGCCAAAGGTAGTCAGAATCAACTATTAATATTTCAGCCTCTGTAACTAGAGATTGGGACTTTGATCCAACTTTGTTTTGAAGAATTTATTCAACCAGGGAGCTCTCTGTTAGGAAGCATAATCCACCCCAAATGGGTACTTTTCTACTTCCTTTGTTTCCTTAAGCATTTACCTTTACCCTGAGGATGAGCGGGACACTGTTGATTTTTGAAAGATTGGCATTCTTTAAACTCCTCCCTCACCTTCTTCCCCATTTTCCTCAAGACTCTAACACAGAGCCATATTCCAACCATCTTCCAAGGTAGTAACCCTTTTTTTCACATGCTTATTAAAGGAATGACACTTTGGGGGCTCCTAGGTGGCTCAGTTGGTTAAGTGTCTGCCTTCGGTTCAGGCCATGATCCCAGGGTCCTGGGATCAAGCCCCAGGTCAGGCTCCCTGCTCAGCGGGGAGTCTGCTTCTCCCTCTCCCTCTACCCCTCCCCTTGCTTGTGCTCTCTCTCTCAAATAAAATAAAATCTTAAAAAAAAAAAAAAGGAATAACACTCTGTATAGAGACAAGGTGAGATCAGATAGACGGAATACACAGACCACCCTGAAGAACATTTGCACTTAAAATGAACAGTGTTCTATACAATCACAAAGTTCTATACCCTTGCAGCCAACCATTTCAAAGCATATTTACCACACAGTTTTCCTTTTCCTCTTAAGTTTTCTAAGGAAGAAATTTCTTTTTAAAAAGTCCTTGGTTAAAAGTAACCAAGTAACTCCTTAGTTCAAATTATTTCATTATATATATTTTTTCATTTTAAGTTTTAAAAATTTAGAATACAAAATGAGTATAGAATATAAAATACTGTATATCATATCAATTTCTATAAAACCTTAATAGAAGACTTAAAAAGACATTTTGGCAACTATTCCATACTAACTTACACATTACTTTGTATCATAGGTACTTCTTCACTTGATGTTATATGCAATGTTATCTCAACTTTCATAACCTATGAATAATGGCAACCATATTAAAAGCTAGGACCTTTACTAGAGTTAATTCAGCCATGAATTAACTATGAACTCTTTTGTAGTAAAATATTTACTCCTACTCTCAAATCATAGGATTCTTGAATTGGAAAGGACCTTAGCAACTATCCTTTCCAAAGCCATCATGTCATATATGAGGGTATTAAGGCCCTGAAAGATGAAGCAACTCAGGGCGCCTGGGTGGCTCAGTCAGTTAAGCACCTGCCTTCAGCTCAGGTCATGATCCCAGGGTACTGGGATCAAGCCCTGCGATGTCTTCGGGCTCCCTGCTCAGCGGGAAGCCTGCTTCTCTTCTTCCTCTGCCCTTCCACCCCACACGTGTTCTCCCCCTCCTCACTCTCTCTCAAATAAATAAATAAAATCTTAAAAAAAAAAAAATCAAGGTCACAAGGTCTCGGTTGAGGAGCCCAGACTAGCTTTCTTCTTTTCCAGGCAGTAGTGGTAAAACAACCATATTTTTCTAAAGTTTTTATCTCACATTGTATCCAGAAGAGACAAAGATGTTCTCTTTAGAGAATTCTCAATTCCTAAAATTAAACATTTTATTCCTTTACTCTTTAGCACTTCCTAAATGGTACCAAATTCAATCATAAGGCTTTAATCATTTCCATTCAACATTCCTAATCCTTTAATCAGACATTCCCCATAATCTTTCCTATATAGCTATTTGAATTTTACATTTGAAGAAATTAAGGTACTATAGAAAATATTACATCTAAATCATAAAAATTATTTTTATGTGATAAGGTCTTTAAACAAAGCATTCTGAGTTTCTGAAACAAGTGCTAAGTCTATGATTAAAAATGAATCTGCTCATTGTTTTAGAATACTCCCCCCAAAAGGTAGAGAAACAGATGAAACAACACTGGCAAAATTATAATTGTAATTATCTTTCATTATAATTGAAACTGTTATAAAACTGTAACTGGAATGGATATATGTGATTTATTACACTATTCTATTCAGTGAATACTTGAAATTTTTCATATGTTTACTTTAAAAAATGCATCTAGGGGCGCCTGGGTGACTCAGTCGTTAAGCGTCTGCCTTCGGCTCAGGTCATGATCCCAGGGTCCTGGGATCAAGTCCCACATCGGGCTCCCTGCTCAGCGGGGAGTCTGCTTCTCCCTCTCCCTCTGCCTACTTGTGCTCTCTCTATCTCTCAGTCAAATAAATAAAATCTTAAAAAAAAAAAAGAATCTATATACTGCCTTTTAGGGGAACTTAAATAGTTACCAAATCCGAACATATACCAGAGGACTGTTCTAATCAATAGCAGAAAGGTAAAGGAGAATGCAACCAATGTCTTCATCTTCATCTTTTCTTTTAATTGTGTAAAAAAAAAAATACACAAGATGAAATTAACCATCTTAGCCATTTTTAAGTGACCAGTTCAATAGCGTTAAATATATTCACATTGTTGTGCAATGGATCTCCAGAAATTTTGCATCTTGTAAGAATGGTGCTCTATGCCCATTATACAACTCCCCTTTTAACCCTTCATTCAGCCCCGGGCAACCATTACTTTCTGTTTCTGTGAATTTGACTACTTTAGATATCTTGTATAAGTGGAATCATACAGTGTTTGTCTTTTGGTGATTGGCTTATTTCACTTAGCAAAATGTCCTCAAGGTTCACTATGCTATAGCACGTGACAGGATTTTCTTCATTTCAGCTATTGCACACCCATTCGTTCTCCTTGTTGCTTAGTTGAGATTTCCTCATAGCATCTTTTATTTCAGTTTCTTCAGAAAATACATTAAGATGAACACTTTAAGATACAAGTAACCCAAATGTCCATTAACAGATGAATGGACAAGAAAATGTAGCATATACATCCAGTGGTATCTTATTCAGCCTTATAAAGCAAGAAAGGCTGTCCACTTGACATTCATCACTCCAGGACCTACAAGAAACCAGGCACACCTAATGGAAATTAGCGGTGGATCTGAAAGAAGCTAAATTTGTTATTTATCTACTTTTGTTTTCTAACCCCCTTTTATTTTGGTACCTTTTTTGATGAAACTATTTAGAGGATATTATTGGATATAAATATACTTTTACTCCCTTAGTCTAGAAGTACAGCTGTGAGAGATGTAGCCTGACTGAGACGAAGTTACCATGGATGGATAGATAAAGATTGGGAGAGTGTCAAATTTTTCAGGTTAAAAAAAAAATTAATAAAAATTACATTTAAATCCCAAATTTACCAAAGAAACTTGGTGTTACAGGTATTTCATGGTTTATGTTGATGACGAGTTTGATAATGCGTATTTCTATTTTTTTTATTATGTTATGTTAATCACCATACATTACATCATTAGTTTTTGATGTAGTGTTCCATGATTCATTGTTTGCGTATAACACCCAGTGCTCCATGCAGAACGTGACCTCTTTAATACCCATCACCAGGCTAACCCATCCCCCCACCTCCCTCCCCTCTAGAACCCTGTTTGTTTTTCAGAGTCCATAGTCTCTCATGGTTCGTCTCCTCCTCCAATTTCCCCCCTTCATTCGTCCCCTCCTGCTATCTTCTTCTTTTTTTTTTTTTTTAACATATACTGTATTATTTGTTTCAGAGGTACAGGTCTGTGATTCAACCGTCTTACACGATTCACAGTGCTCACCATAGCACATACCCAACGTCTATCACCCAGCCACCCCATCCCTCCCACCCTCCACCACTCCAGCATGCATTTGATTTCTAAAAGGCTGAGCACTGTGTTCCATTTAGAAAAGTTTCCTGGATGGCACTGTGATATCATGGGGGGGCCGATAATTATCTTCTTTGAGAGCATGAACCTATCATAGATGAAGTAGCTCTTCAGATGACTGCACTACATCAGTCCACATGAAACAGAGTCTATCCAAATTTACTTGAGTTTCTTGGGCATTGGGAAGCCACTGCCATCTTATCTGGAGCCACTTTCACACTTTGTATTTTGCCTCTAGTTAGCGTGCTCAGCTCCACTCCAAGGAGTCACCAATCCCTCGGGCTCCTTAAATTTCTGGCTTAGATTATGTGGAGTGATTAATGGTGGTGGGCCTGATACATGTTGAGGTCAGCGTGCTGAGCATCCTGTATGTCAGCGACAAATACAGCAGTGTGCATCCACCAACTCACTTTCCCCCTTTGCAGCCGTAATTTATGCATCCCAGAGTACACTCAGCCATCTGCTATTTATTTTGTTTTCTTTAAGCATTATTTCCCTCAATTGGCTAAGCTGGGGCACAGGTGAAAAGTGGTAAGAAGCGAAGGGAAGTTGCTGTTGTTGGACACAGGAGGGGTGAGTTGAGCTCCCCAGGAGGAAGAGCATTCAGCTCAACAGAAAGGGCCTAACTGTATTGTTGAATACTTAAATCCCTGTCTAATAGGAGCATTTGGGCCAGGCCCAATCATAACTAGCTAAGGCTAGACCCCTGGGGTGAGGAGTGCAAAGCTGGGGAATTTTAAGCATCCTTAATAGTAGCCCTGTAATAAACTGATGCTCTGAATCTTTGCGAGGGTCTATACAAGACTGGGCTATAAATTTTACATTTGGCTAAGTGACTCATAAAGAAACACCCACCTGATTTCAGACATGCACGTTTGGCAGTCAGGGAGCTCGCTAAATTAGCTATGGTTCTATTTTTAGCTGCTTTCTCTCCCTGCCTAAAATACAATGATTCTATCTGTACAGTTTTACAACTCGACTCTCCATTACAGCTTACTAGACTATTTCTTGGACTGAGAGACTGCTTCTTTTTTAAATGCCCAAAACGTTGGAATACATTTTTTTTTATTTCATCTATTAGCTTCTGGCCATGTCAGCTGTTTTTCATGAGAGTAACTATAATAAATAAGTTATCAAAATGCATTCCAGCTTATTTGTACTATATAACAGTCACTGTTATTATAGAGTGATAAAAATATAAAAACACTTTTTTTCTTCAGGAAGAGCTGAAGTGTCTCTTGTCTGGGGAGGTCCAGTGTTGACTTGAGGAACTTCGGTCAAGCTGGTATTTGACCTTTGGCAGGAGGCTGCCCTGGGTCTTATATTCTCAACAAACTGGGCCCAAGACAATAGTGTGCTTTATAGCCCAGAGCCTGATCAGTGTGTTTCTCCAAGGAAGACCTCAAGCTGAAAAGCCAACATGCCTGACAAGCACCGTCAAGGTACCAAGGGCATAAGCACTAGACATTGGAAAACAAATGGAAAAGCACACACAGCTACATCTGGAATCCTAATGGGCCGCCAATGGTTCCCAGCTAAAGGAAGAATTACCCGTGTTATTTTATCATCCCTTGCGCTAACTTTGGTGTTTATGTACAGCAATAAATGATTTTTTAAAAACATATTTGGGTCATTATGTCATATACCACCAGCAAGTAAGGTTGTTTTATTGTGCTTGGAGTCAAAATACAGTGCTGTACCCAGATGTACGGGAAGTTTAAAATCTCTTGTCCTTCTGTATTCATTCCTCTTGGACAAATGAGTTAAGTTTTTAAAAGGGAAATTGAGAATTTTTATGGCTTCTACTCCCACCTCGCCAGTAAAATTTGCACCAGTATTTTTCTACCCAGCAAAGGTACTTGGCCAATGATAACACTAAATAGTAATGCAGAAAGCCAAACAGCTTCCAACCAACAGGAAATGCCAGAGATTTTTTTTTTTTTGAACACTTTTAGCAAGTTGGATTCTTCTGCCAAGACTGTGCTACAATCAAAAGGTAACTGCACATCAGGAATATGGAGTGAAATCCAGAGGTTCAAGGCGACTCTTCCCATGCAGTATGTGGATTTCTACCTTCCTTTTTGATTGCTGCAGGTAGTTTTAAAATACACCTGCTCAGTTAACTCCGTTATCATACATATTCAACAATTCCCAATGAGATGAAATATTTTATTTTTCTTTTTTTAAAAAATATTTTCTTAACTTAAAAAAATTCCAAAATGCCTATCTCTTTATAATATATTCTTTTGCATGATCTTTAATCAATGAATCCGGGTGGTTTCTTTTTCTACCCCTTCCCCATACTTTCCAAAATGTTAAAGCTCAAGTCATCCAAATCTGCTTCAATTCCATTATTAACAAAGGGAACCTTTTTTCACATGAATAAAGAAAGGACTTTATACACCAAGGGAGGGGAAAGGAGAGGAAAGACTAAGAAAAGCAGATGTTCAGACATGACTGACCCACCTACCCAGAGAATCAGTCCTTGTGTGAGTGTTTGGTTTCTGAAGCAGAGGATGCTGGCTTTCCTGTTTACTTAGCTAGCTCTGTCACTGGTTTACAGGTGGCCTGGAAAGAAGATTTAGGAAATGTTTTCTCTCTCCATAAATGAACATCGAATTATTTTACAATGTGCCCTGGTACATGCATCATAACATATTGGAAGCCAAAGACAATCTCTAAACGGAAGGGAGGGCAGTGGGTCGGGGAGAGGATGGAATGGGGGCAGGGAGATAAGTGTTGAGTGGGGGGGCTGTGAGGAACTTTGTTTCAGAGCTCTTGGTGAAACAAAATTAGTTAAAAATTTTCAAATATTTTACTAACAGATAAGTCATTTTGCTGGTATATGACTTTAGCCTGGCATACATACACTTCCTATGAGATAGCGCACAAGAGAGAGCACGTGGTGGGGGAGGGACAGAGGGAGAGGGAGAAGTAGGCTCCCTGCTCAGCAGGGAGCCCAATGAAGGGCCAGGCATGGGGCTCAATCCCAGGACCTGAGCCAAAGGCAGATGCTTAACTGACTGAGCCACCCATGTGCCCCCTTTGACAGAATTTTTGAGTTCTAGTTATTCTTACAATGAACCATCACCATGATCTTCTGCTACAAATGATCAGTTAACTTGATTCTGAGTTTTACCTGAATCCTCTACATAAGGAAAGCCTAAAATCACCAGTGTTGCTTCCTTATGAAAGAAGCCATTACTTACTTGATAATTTATCAATTAAGGCTAGAGTTCCATCTCCTTTTTTCTCCCTTTTTCATGCTTATATTCATCTTTTTCTTTTGTCCTATTACTTAACATTTTTTTTCACCACACTTTAGTGGGATTTTGGTGATTTCTTTCCCTCTTTTCTTGCTTGTGTTCTGACCCTGTTCTCCTGATACATTTCTAGCTTACATTTCAGCAGTATCTGATTCTTGTTGTATTTCACATTTCAAGAGAATTTTAAAGTCTCTTGCTCCTAACTACATTTCCCCAGCCCAGAAGTCTTCATAGATCATCTATGTCAAATCATGTCCCTCCTCCTTCAGAATGCTGCCAGGAACCATCTCCCAAACTAACCCCATATGGCTCTGCTCAACCAAATCACTTCAACAATCCTGTTTGCACATTGACAGGAGAAATCACTTAGGAAGATGTTTCTATATTTTGCAGATGTTTATATATTCCCTATGATTCTTCTGCTTCTGTTCTTATTTCATTTGCATACATCTTCTTGTCTTTATTTAACCTTAAAGCTCATTACGAGTATGGAATGATCTTATAATCAAATACTTTTTGTGTGTTTCTAGAATTTTCAGTTCAGTGCTCACTATATTACATGGAGAAAAAAAAAAAACCCGAGAAATATGGCTACCTGTCTAAAGTCTGAAATTGCTTTTTTGGCTGTCATGTTCTTTGGTTTGTGATAGCCAAGCATATCATAATAACCATTCCTTGTCTTTTGTAATCTAAGTATATTAGTCCCATCCACTGGGCTCAAGATTTCTGAGGGACATAGCATATAATCACCTTCTATTTGTCAGTACAAAAATGAATAATAATAAAACTGACAAAATTATTGTCTTCAAAGCATTCAGCATTTGTGAGAGTCCTCTCCTTTCTCAAATCCAGATACTATGTGTCTTCTTAATTTCTAACTTGTCCAAGTGAAAACAGCAAGATGTGATGATATTTATCCTTTTAACAGAAATTATCACAAATATATTCACTCTTTTGAATTTTATTAGTTTTATTTCCTATTATGGAATAAAAGTATGTCCTGAGAGAAGAGTTTAGAGAATATTCAGAAAGTGAGAAGAATGTTGTGTAGGAGGAGGAAGGCATAGAATAGTCTCCTTGGCTCTAAAATTGTGCTGCATTTAATTCTGGTCTTATAGACTGTAAAGTGAACTTGCTTCAGTTGTTTGGTGTATTTTTCTAAGAGACTTATAGAATATCTGCCCTTCCATTTTCCTTAATACAAATATTCCTGTGGCCTAAGATTCACAAATGCCAGGGGTTCTGTGCCCCCAAACTGGCCTGGGTCTCCTAGCATTATTGCCATTCGTATGCCTCCCTCACTTCTGCTACCACCACATGGACAAGGGGTATGCCCCTCCTTAAGCCCCCTCTGCTTCTTCTAGAATATAATCCATAATCCCATGATCCGAAGTTCTAGTTACTTCTAATACCCCAAACAGCTGAATCTGACACTGTCTTAGAAGCATGGAACAGTTGCTTAGTAGTCATCAGGGAGGTACAATGATGATAAGTGGGGGATGGGAACTATGAGCCCAAGCATGCTGTGAGATGCCACCATTAAAGCACCATGGTTATTAGCCGATATGATCCTGCCTCTTTGCCTGAGCTCCCGACAGCATGCCCCAATAAAGTTTAAAAAACATTCACTGACATTCATTCCTCCTTCTTGTTGGCATTACTCTTACCTGAGATATAACTGACATGCAGTCAACCATATATTTAAAAATGTACAACTTGATAATTTTTAACATCTGCATACACCTGTGAAGCCAAGGCACAAGTCAATGTACTAATGAACATATTAATCAACCCCAAAAGTGTCTTCGTCCCCCTTAATTATCCCTCCCTCCCATTCCTACCTCCCTCTAGATGGTCACTAATCCATTTTTCATCACAATAGATTAATGTGTATTTTTTAGGAGTTTACATAAGTGGAATCATACAGTCTGTGCTCTTTTTTTGTCTGGCTTCTTTTACTCAGCATAATTACTTGGGGATTCAAAAATATTGTTGAATGTATGACTAGAATGTTTGCTTTTATTGCTGAGCAGTATTCCACTGTGCATGCCTATCTGAGAGGGGCAGATTTAGCCTCTTCACTGTGGCAGGTTCTATTCTAGACACTGGAATATACAGGCACTAAACGCTAAGTCCCAGCTAGAATGGATCTAACTTGGCGTCTTATACACAGCTTTCAACCCTTAAAAGAACATCCCTACATAGAAACCTGGAACATCGGTGACTCAGAAGGCATTCCCTTCTGACTTTAAATAAAGAGTATGAGGAATAGATTTTATGTGCAAGGCAAAAGTTGTAGTTAGAAATTCTCCCCAAACTTAAACACTGCCAAACACACTGACTGTTTGAAGAGCAATACTGGGAGTGAGTTTGTATTGGGAGTATATCCTCTCAATTCAGAATCTCAGAATCTTGTAGCTGAACACTTTAGATTGGGGTTCCAAACTCAGTTAGAAGGCAAGCACATAGCCTAACTGACAGAAGTTGCCTGGTGGGGACTGTGGCATTAGGAAAGGGCAGACATCTAAAGGGGGAAATGCAACTCTACTCTTGGTATTTGGTGTCTTGATGCTCCCTGTTGTCAGTCTCCAGTTTCTTGAGAGGATTTTAATGTGAAATCCTCTAAAATATTTGCAACTAATAAAACAAATAAAAAATGGTGTCTTATATAGAGACACATAAATAACTTGAAGATTATAGCAAAGTTTGGTAAGCTTTTGGAACCTCAGCGAAGACCATGCAAATCAGACAAGGAGGGAGGTTCAGCAAAACCTCTTGGAGGAACTAGCACTTGAGGTAGATTTTGACAGATGTGCAGCAGTTTGTTACAGGATGAGTCAAAGAACTACAAGTCATTTTATATGCCCGGCATGGTGGGGGCAGGTGAAGCTAGTGAGAAGGACATTTTATGCTGGCTAAGAGGCTTAAATTATATCTTGAGACTTATTAAAGGCATTTAAATAGCAATTGAGTGACATAATTAAATTTACTTTTAACTATGTTGAATGAATTGAAAGATGACCAGAGATAGAAAGACCAATTAAAAGGTGATCAAAGTAGCCCAAATGAGGGGGGGGGGGATAAAGGCTTAGGCTCAGATCGTGGTCGTGGATGTAGAGACTGGGGGAAGTGGACAGACCAGAAGGAAAGTGATAGAGACAGAGGAAACAGAATTCTAAGTACTCACTGATTGATTAAATATGTGCAGAACAGTCAAGTAGATTCCCATATTTAAGGCTTAAGCAACTAGGTAAATAGACGATGGATCAGGAAATGAAAGTAGGGCTGGGAAAGATAAATTCATTCTAACATTTTGAGTTCAAGGTTGTGTGGGACATTCGAAGGGAAAAGTCCAGAACTTAGATGGATATTAACATGGGTTTAGATTATGCAGGATTTCAGAGACAGAAATACACTTTTTCTTATATTTATAGGCCTGAGGGAGGAAAAGGATAGAGAAAGAAAAAAGGGCAAAAGGCTTAAAATGCAGCTCTTGGAAACACTGCCTTTGTGGAGAAAAATTAGCTTATGTATCTTATATATTTATTTTTGCTCCTTACTTAGTTTGTAAATTCCTGAAGGAAGGGGCTTTGCCTTAAGCTTTTCAGTAACTCAGTGCCTCTGACAGAGAAGGGGTTCAAAATTAATTCATTATTTGCACATTTGCAAATTGGAAATATGATGAAGCTGGGTCTATAGCTGTTTCTGATAAACCAATCCATATGCTGTACTAAAATACTAAAACAATCAGTTTGTGAGTACTAGGATATGAGTTATTACCACCACATAGATCTGATCTATTTCTGTTGAGTAAGAGCAACAATTGCTAGTTACAGATTTTTCTGATATTTAACTAGGTATATAAAAGAGAAAGGTTCTTCCAGTTTCAAATCCAGTAATATAACTTTAGCAAAATGCAGGATAGTCAAATCCAGCAGCGGTCTTAAATATACTAAATAACAATTAAGACAACATGATGAACATCAATTTTGGTTTTTTTCACATCATGCAGAATTTAGCAGGTGACAACTTGGATACATTTTTGCTTAAGTGATAAAGAATCCCAATTCTTTCAATAGCACTCCCACCAAAACTAGGAAAGCCTTCCTAATCCGAATTAAATCTAAAGATTGTAAATATTATTCTATCTTTAAACTAGATTAACTAGAGGTAAATGAGTGTAAAGAGGTCAGGAAAACTTCAGTGAATCAATCCTCATTTTTCTCACCACATCAAGTAGAGAAGCTGTGATTTACACAATTTCTGCTAGGGAAATTGCTTCCCGTGTAACTTTTTTCCTCCATGATCTCTCCCCCTTAATACATTAAGGGGTAACCTTTACTTGCCATAGAAAAACAGATATGTGAATTCGATACTCTCACTTTGTTGATATGTTTTTAAAGCTGGCGAGCAAATAGAGTGCAGAATGTGAATTTTTTTGCTTCAACTGCCACATGGCTAGTTGGAAGCTGAGTTCAGGACATAGTGAACTGTCTGTTCTGATTTCCAAGAACAGCAAAAATATTAAGTTATGTGAGGGAAAAAAATTCTTATTCTTGATATCATCAAACTTGTTTCCAAAATACCCTCCAATTTCTTCTAGGTAAAGAACCTTACAAATGAAATAAAAACAACAAACTTAATTTTACCATTTCCCAAAGATGTCTAACAATTTCCAAAGGAATTTCTTAGACTCTCATTTTTTTGAAGTTTCTTTTTAAAATTAGAAAACAACAATGTAGTTCAAATTGCAGGTACATTTCCTAACTCCCTACAGAAATATTATTTAGATATAACTTGATTTAAGAAAACTGAATATGTAAAATTTTTTCTTTAAAAGATAAATTAAGCAGATATTAATTGTATTTTATTTTTTATTTTTTGTAGTGTTCAACAAGTTATTGGTTGTGTATAACATCCAGTGTTCATCACATCACATTTTAAAAGCATTATTTACATTACAAGATTCATCAACATACTAATCTCTTCAGTGAACCTAAAAAAAATAATTTATAAAAGTTTTGTTCCAATAGCCTTGGAAAGTTTCCTTTAGGCAAACGGGTTTATGGTGCAAACCAAGGCATGTGGGAATTTTCCTTTTATAACAATGGGTCCATGATACTAGACTATTAGTCTCTTCTGCTTCCCTTTACAGATTCAATTTCCTCCTAACATGCCAGAGAATACCAACTCTGTATCACCAAGTCATATATTTTTCCAGCACTCCAGATTCATATATTACACTTCTTATAAGACATCTGCACTTGTTTAACCCATGGAAATCCAAATCCAATAGATTCAGGACTGACAGCATCACTCCATCTTCCAAATCCTGCTCTTCTTCCAATTCCTTCTTCCAGGAAACTGATGAACTAGCCACTCACAGCCCAAGTCAGCACACTGCAGACATTCTCAAATCCTCCCCACTTTTAACCATAAATATAACCAAAGTCCTGTTGTTTCCACCTTCTTAATACTACTTAAAGGCATCCACTTCTCTTCCTCTCCACTTTTTCAACTTGGTTTAGACCAACTCCATTTCCCGCTTCCCTTAACAACTATCCAGTTGTAACTTTCTCTAATTCATTGTCCATACCATAGCCAATGATCCTATAAAACTACAAATCTAAGTAAATCTTCCCGCCTAAATTCTTTTTTTTTTTTTAAGATTTTATTTATTTATTTGAGAGAGCGAGTGAGAAAGAGCACAAACAGGGGTGGGAGGAAAAGGGGCAGAGGGAGAGACAGAGAGAGAGGGAGAAGCAGACTCCCCACTGAGCAGGAAGCCCAATGTGGGGCTTGATCCCAGGACTCCAGGATCATGACCTGAGCCGAAGGCAGATGCTTAACCGACTGACCTACCCCGGTGCCCCATTCCCTGCCTAAATTCTTAAATAATTTTCCAGGATAAAGCCTAACTCTTTAGCCTGGCATAAGAGACACTTCAAGATAAATCTCTTTCGACTCCCTCCACCTTCCAGTCTGAGCTCTAATCATTCTGAGTTACCTGCAGTCCCCTGTGTGTTCCCTCACTGTCGCTTCATTTGTTCTGCCTAACACGAATTTTCCACCCTCTTAAGCTCTTTCCCAATTGCCTTTGGTACTTGCCTTTGATGTCTGTTTCAGGCTATTCCCTTTCCAGGAAGCAGCTTCCCCTGGCTAATCTCTACCCGTTCCATAGAGAAGACAGTGCCCTCCTGTGTGTTCTGGAAGTTCCCTATTCTTATCCAGACTACAGCACTTATCACCCTTTATTATAATTGCTTATTCATTTGCCTGTCTCCTCTTCCAGAATACAAGCTTCTTGAGACCAGAAACCATGCCTGGCTTTCCATTACATCACCAGTGCTAAAAGCAAAATCTAGCGCATAGTGGACACTCAGTAGATAGAGGCATGAATAAAAATACATAAAGAAACATGAGCCAAAGATTAAAGGCAATTTCTCTAATTTTAGTGTTAATGAACGAAAACAAAAATACAAAATGTTTACTTTTCTTATTTAAATGCAAATTTAAGCATGTCTCCTTTTGAAAAGCAATAGTAGGCTATTATTTTTTTTTAATAGAAGTTCTATAGAATATGTTATATTTGTTCTCCCTTGGTCTTTTTTTTTTTTAAAGATTTTATTTATTTATTTGTCAGAGAGAGAGAGAGCACAAGCAGGGGGAGTGACAGGCAGTGGGAGAGGGAGAAGCAGGCTTCCCGCTGAGCAGAGAGCCCGATGCGGGACTCGATCCCAGGACCCTGGGATCATGACCTGAGTTGAAGGCAGCCCCTTAACCGACTGAGCCACCCAGGTGTCCTTATTATTTTAAATTAAGGATACACTTACCTATTCACAGAAATTTCAATGCAAGCATACTTTGATATATAACATAAAGGAGATCATTAAAGATTATAAGTAAGCAGATTTTAGAAATACCAATTTTGAATGTACCATTGGAACTTATGCCTCATTATTTATAGGAACACTGGTTTTGTATAAAGTGACTAATCATTCTCTTTAGTTTTAGAAACTTGAGTTTCAATGTACAGTATTGGGCTTTCTTAAGGTAAGGTACAGTCATGAAACACTAAAAACCAAGAGAGACTTCAGGCTTGTAGAGAAAGTAAAGGTAAAACATTAAACCTCATAATGACTACTGAATGATTATGATTATGAAGATGAATATTCTCCTAAACCTGAATTTAAGGAGTGTGATCTCCAACTTTTTAGGTTTTTTAATTTGTGGCAAAATCCCAAACCTAAAGATTAAAGTGTTTACTTGCCATTTGTTTCCTACCAGGCAAAATGAGAAAACTGGTTTAGATCAATGTTTCCTAAACATTATTCCAACTGAAAAAAACTTTTCTTTCTTTAAAATAAATATCATGGAGATGGCCAACATCTAAAACATTAAAAAATATTGGGGGAAATGAAAAAGGGAGACACTTGTCTTCCCTACTCCCTTCGCCCCACAACATGCTGATTCTAAAGTGCTAAGAATTCAGTGGAGCAGAGGTTTAAAACCACTTGTGTGGGAGATCTCCAAAGACCCCTTTCAAATCTGAAGTTAGATGGTTCTAAAATTCACAAACACTTCTGAGTATGCAGTTATCTAGAGAAGAGAGGCTAAATAATCAAATCTCTATACTGGAACTTTGTAGGGAACATGAAAGTATGTAGTGTAATATAGGTGTGTTTTAAATTACTACAGTTATGAAGGAGAGATCTCTGGGAACCATCCTAGAATTAATGAATTCTATAATGTTTCTGTAATTATTTTTTTAACCTATCACTTTCCATCATTTAAGGGAGTCTGTGAAGACATGTATAATTGAATGAAAAGACAAACTGCTGGGAAAAAACTTCACTAATATTTCAGAATTGGAAAGTGAAAAGAGCAGGTTTCATTAAGAACCACAAAATAATGACAGGAACTCCGTTTGAAGAAACCCCAAGACATTCAGAGACTCAAAGTAATGAGTTTAATTCCCCAAAGTCTCAAGCAGTTTCCACCCCAGGGTAACAAAAACAAGAACTCGTGTTTGTTTGTTTTGGAGTACCCATTTGGACCTGGAAGGTCAGGCTCTGAACAGCAAAGCCATTGTTTGACATCATTCATCCTGATCGTGGTCCAGCACTGACTGGGAATTAGCAAACCTGGGTTCTCAATCGGATTCTCTGATTGACTCACTCCAGAGTTTTCAAAGAGTCACAATTCCTCCACTCTATCTGTGAAGTGATCTTTCCCCTCTGGATGATGGAGGGGTTATAGGGATTATTATTATCTACTAGTACTGGGAAATACGCTAAAGAAGGTTATGCTGATACTTTATTACCAATACTTTATTACCAATATTGTTCGATACCTAAAAACAACAACAGTTATCACCTCTCTGAGGGACTATTTTGTGCCTGAACCTGTTCTAAGTGCTTTACATAAATTAACTTCCTTAATCCCCAGAACAACCTTATTAGTTAGGTATATTATAATCCTCATTTTGCAAAAGAGGCAGCAAAATTATAAAGAAGCTGAGTAATTTGCCTAAAGTCACACAGCTAGTAAGTAGCAGAGCCAGATCTCTAACAAGGCAGCCTGGCTCCAGAGTCCTAGCTCTTCATCATGCTGTACTCTCTCTCCAGAGAAGCTGTCCAGTTTTCCCAGATCTGGTGCTATGAACAGGAAGGCTAGAGCATATATAATCTTTTAATTGCCTGTCTAGTCACATTAACTAGGTTTGCTCTCCCACAATCATAGAGACTAGGGCATTTACTGGCCTTATCTATCTTTTTCCCCCAAAGAGGGATGTTGTTGCTTTGCTGGGTGCAGGTAGTTGGAGAAACAAGAGGGTGAAACAGCTTCAAAATGGCGTTTTAAAATGAAATGGACTCTCTCTCAATACGCACACATTTAGAATAGAAAAGGATTTTAAAATCTTGTTAAATATTACTCCATGCAATTATTTTAATAATAATGGCAAATCCTGAAATTTCTGTTAGAGATACTTTGCAATTAATATCAAAGTGCAAACAAGATAACAGCTTATAAAGTAAAATCTGTTGCAGGGCATTCTCTGATCGGGTTTCCATGAAGTAGGTGTTGTTTTGATTTCTTAAAGTCTGTATACATTCATAATTATGTTCTGCCTTTACTCTTCTTACCTCCACCCCACCAGTTAGAAGTTCTATCATCAGACTGTACAGGATACAGGTTCTCAGGTCCCAGCAGAAACAAGAAAACAATCAAAAGTGCATTGGGCTATTGAAGGCAGCTGCAAATGTTGAACTTCTTCTGTCCCCCACATCGTCCCTGGTTCCTTCTCCCCAAAGATTCCCTGGGTCTGTTTTAGATAGGAACCAAATAGAACAGTGGTATCTGGAACATTTGGCCTTATTATAGTTTAAGACATTACAGTTCAAAAACCTCTAAGCAACTCCTGAGTTGCACTAATCACAAAGAAATCTCTCATACAGGAACTATGAAATAATTTAACTAGTCTTCCTTCTAAGACTTCAATAACTTCTAAAAGTCATAATGAGCCAAAGGATTTAGAAAGGCATTGAGGCTAAAGAAAAGCACACTGGTGGGGTTGTATTAATCCCAGACCAATCTGGAAATCAATCCACATGAGATTAAGAAGAGCATACTACGGGCTAGAGGAAATGAAGCCTGGGTGTCAAGTCCAGACCCTTGGAACATACAAATAAGACACTCTGTCCAGACAACTGAGACATATTTTGAAGTGTACATTTTGTGCACTAACGCAAGGATAACTGACACTAATCAACTGCTGAGAAACCAGAACAAAGTCAGAGGTATGGGAGCAATAAGAAAAACATGACCTAAAGTGGCAATGGAGCAAAGAGCAGACTATGGTCCATTGATGGAACTTCGCTAAGAGGCAAAAGCAGGAGGCCCTGGGTCTCACCAAACCCAGATGGTAATGCAAAAATAAATGGGTGACTGCTAAATAATTGTTTATCAAATAGCTCAATCATTCCAGAAAAACAGAAAATATGTAACATAACAAGAACTATTAAATCAGTCCCAGCAGGGTTTTGAAATGGGGCAGTAAAGAAGTTCCCATTGATTAAAAACCAGAAGCAATTTTGTGCTTTTGATTTGCTTTGCTCTTAGAAAACAAAAAGCGTTTTATCAATATCCATATGTGGTGACAGTAAGCAAGCCTTTCTTGAATTTCATGCAAAGTAAATATGGTTCCCAATGTATCATCACCCACTCTATGCCAGGTTTCAAGTTATCTTTATTAGGCTTATTAGGGAAAAGAAGACTATATTAACAGTACAGAATTGTAGGTGTTGGATTTCATACCATTCCTAAGGTATTTATATATATAACATATATTTATTATTTATATAATACATAGTATATATTTTATATTTATACACACACACACACATATATATACACACACACACTGTGTGTGTGTGTGTGTGTATAGGTTTGGCCATATTTTTAGGAAGAAAAAAAGCAAATTTTAAAATTAATATGGAACTCACTATAATTATGCAAGGAATGAGGATTCTTCTTATATTTTAGACAGCAAATTACTCTTCTGTGTGTGTGTGTGTATTTATTGTTTTTTTTTTTTATTATGTTCTGTTAGCCAACATATAGTACATCATTAGTTTTTGATGTAGTGTTCACCAATTCATTAGTACTCTTTAAAAGCTTTCCAGGGGTGCCTGGGTGGCTCAGTCATTTAAACATCTGCCTTCAGCTCAGGTCATGATCCTGAGGTCCTGGGATCGAGCCCGGGATCAGGATCCCTGCTCAGCGGGAAGCCTTCTTCTCTCTCTCCCTCTGCCCCTTCCCCCTGCTCGTGCTCACTCTCTTTCCTCTCTCTCTCAAATAAATAAAATCTTAAAAAAGAATAAAATCTTCTTTCCAGGTCCATCCACAAAATTCTTCCATTGTTTACAATGTTTATGTATTTATTTAGGTTCTTTTGAAAAATGACCACTACGTCCATTCCTCCCTCAACATAGTATCTGAAAGGAAGCCAAGGAAAACCTTCAGGAAAAATGCTGTCTCCTGAGAACTCATGAGAACAGTAACACATTTAGATTTTGCAAGATTAACGCAGACCATACAAATACATATTTCTCCCAGTGGCCATGTCATTTTTCATATGTTAGCCACCACTTTCTAATAACACATAGGTAGGAAACTACTGTCATCACACACTAGTAGTCTCAATCAACTACTACCTAAGGAAATCCATGGGATCTGGGGAGGGGACAAGGCAGTACTAAATTTCTTCACCTTCCTGCTTGTGCAGTAAAAAGTGTACCTCTGCACTCTAGTGAGGAGATGGCACCACCTCAAAAGATCTACATTATTCAATCGACTCAAAAATGCAAAGCTTGTCTGTAACCATAGAGATGCTATCTGCCTATGATATCTGACAGCTGACAAGCACCTAATTATAAATCTCCACAGAAAGATCCAAAACTGCACTCTGGTATTAGTTAAAAGAGAAGGTACTAACCTAAGCTCAAAAAAAAAAAAAAAAAAATTGGACCACTCCTCCCACCCACCCACCCACCCAAAAACCTCCTGAATCAGAAATTGCATTGCAGGGGTAGGTTTAAGGTAATCTTTATTTATTTTTAATCTCTCTACACAAGGTTATAAAGCAACCATGGTTAGGAACTATTAACATAACCTGCCAAGTGTTCCAATGTTCCAACACAAAGTAACTGAATAAATCAAGTCAGTAAATCTTGTCAAAAAAGAAAAAAGAAATCACAAATGAGAAAAGATTGAGAGCCAACACAGATCACAAAGGATCCAAGAATTATTAAAATAATAATTAAAAGGCACACACTTTAGACCAATGTTGTGCAGTAGATAGATAACAAATCACAACTGTGAGTCATATGTGTCATTTGTAAATTTCTAGTAGTCACAATAAAAAAATGTGGTTCTGATCATATAACTTGATACAGAGATGGAGTAATAAAACATCAAAGATTGATACTATGAACTTTAGTCCTGTGGTTTCAAACATGGCAAAGCATCAAAATCACCTGAAGACACACAGTCAGAATAGCTAAAATTAACAAGTCAAGAAAAGACAGATGTTGGCAAGGATGCAGAGAAAGGGGAACCCTCCTACACTGTTGGTGGGAATGCAAACTTGTACATCCACTTTGGAAAACAGTATGGAGGTTCCTCAAAAAGTTGAAAATAGAGCTACCCTATGACCCAGCAATTGCACTACTGAGTATTTACCCCAAAGATACAAATGTAGTGATCTGAAGGGGCACCTGCACCCCAATGTTTATAGCAGCAATGTCCACAATAGCCAAACTATGGAAAGAGCCCAGATGTCCAACAACAGATGAATGGATAAAGAAGATATAGTGTACATATATACAATGGAATACTACTCAGCTATCAAAAAAATGAAATCTTGCCATTTGCAAAAATGTGGATGGAATTAGAGGGTATTATGCTAAGTGAAATAAGTCAGTCATAGAAAGACAATTATATGATCTCACTCATATGTGGAATTTAAGAAACAAAATGGAGGATCATAGGGGAACAGAGGAAAAAATAAAACAAGATGAAATCAGAGAGGGAGACAAACCATAGGAGACTCTTAATCATAGGAAACAAACTGAGAGTTGATAGAGGGGAGGGGGTGAGGAGATGGGGTAACTGGGTGATGGACATTAGAGAGGGTATGTGTTGTAATGAGTACAGGGTATTATATAAGACAGATGAATCACTGAACTCTACCTCTGAAACCAATAATATATTATATGATAACTGAATTTAAATAAACAAATTAAAATTAAAAAAAAATCACCTGAAGAATGTTTCAAACCTAAAGAGTTTAGGAGGATCTGCCAACCCTACCCTTGACTCTGACTCTTCAGGGGAAGGGCACAGGGATTGTGACACACAGATTTTGGAACTAGTGTTTTAGAATTTCCCTTTTAAATGTTAAATATCTTGGTTCTTTAAAAAATGTTTTTATTTTTCCATGCTTGTTTTTATGCTGTTTTAAATTAAGTATTCATCAGACATAATTTGTTATTCAAATTTCTAAAACCAATCAGTAAAAGCATTAATAAACATAGACACTTAATAAAAGACTTCTGGGAATTCTAGTCCAAGATGGCAACAAAGGAGACTCTTGAAATTGCCTTCTCTTATGGCATTAAAATTATTTAGTTAAATATTTATACAGTTAAATAGTTTTGTAGTTATTTTTAGAACTAAGATCAAATAAGAATTAAGAGGGAAGGTTAAAATGTATGTAATGGCTGTATACTCTGACAATACAGCTACAGTACAATTATTTCTTAAAATGAAGGAAACAGGGAAAGCATGTGCAAAAATAATTTGCTTAGTTGTTTTTACAATCCTTTTGGTGGTCTTAAAATACTATTTCTCACTAAAAGATACTAAGGCGGGGCACCTGGGTGGCTCAGTCTTTAAGCGTCTGCCTTTAGCTCAGGTCATGATCCCAGGGTCCTGGGATGGAGCCCCACATCGGGCTCCCCGCTCGGCAGGAAGCCTGCTTCTCCCTCTCCCACTCCCCCTGCTTGTGTTCCCTCTCTCATTGTCTCTCTCTCTCTGTCAAATAAATACATAAAATCTTTAAAAAAAAAAAAAAGATACTGAGGCTTCTTGAATAAATGGCTGACTCTAGGTTTAGGGAAGAAATGTGCAAAAGAAGGCCTGAAATATTTTGTCATACTAGATAACAAAGAAGCTATCAAGTGCTACTAGGATCAGGTCAAAAGGATTCAGAAGCCAACTTCAGGAGGCTCATATTAGCCAAAGATAAGACAATTTGAGGATCAACCCAAAATAATGGCTGCAATGGATTGAAGCACATCAAACATATTGAAATCCCTGAATGAAAATGATCCTTCTTTCAAAAAAAGGTCACCTTAGAATAACAAGTGTGGTAGATTAAATATGACCACAGATTCTTTCTTTTTTCTTTTTCTTTTCAATACTATACACCAGGACTGCTGTATTCCAGTTGAGATGTGAAATCGAATTCCCTTCCTTTGATATAGGCTGGCTTTAGGGACATGCCCAAGCAATAGAATGAAGTGGAAGTAACACTCTGGGCCTTCAAAACCTAGATTATAATAAGCCTTGCAATTTCCATCTGGTCCTCTTACAACACTGTTTTTGGGAGACCGGAGCTATCCCTGTAAGACAATTCCAGTTGACAGTTTAACGGAGTCTAGCCTCCCAGCCATATTCACTGAGTCAGCAGACACGTGAGTAAGACCATTTTAGATCTCTCAAACCATCTCATCGCTCAGACCAACTGAGTGACCTCAGCTGATGCCACATGGAAGTAAAAGAATCACCCGGGCAAGCCCTGCCCAAAGTTCTGACCTACAAAATCATGTGATATAATAAAATGTTTTTTGTTTTATGCCATTAAATTTTGGGATAGCTTTTATGCACTAAGAGATAACTGGAACAGGGTTGTGTGGGTGGCTCAGTTGGTTAAGTGCCTGACTCTTAATTTCGGCTCAGGTCATGAGCTCAGGGTCCCGTGATGGAACCCCATGTTGGGCTCCATGCTCAGCAGGGAGTCTGCTTGAGGATTTTCTCTCTCCCCCTCTCCCTTTGCCCCTCCTCTCTACTTTCTCTCTCTCTCTCTCCCAAATAAATAAATCTTTACCAAAAAAAAAAAAAAAAAGATCATTGGAACAGATTTTTATACCCAGAAGTAGAGCTCTACAGTAACAAAAACCTAAAACAAGTGACATTGGTTTTAGGACTAGCTGGTGAGCAGAAACTGGAAGACCCTCAAGGAGTAGTGACTAGTAGTACTAGAGACTAGTAGTTGAGACGCTGTCAGCGAGGACTTGAAGGACAGTAAAGAAGATGCTAATGGAGTTTGGGGAAAGGGGCACCCTTATATAGTGGCAGAAAGCTTGACAAGATTGTGGCCTTCAGAAATTTGGAAGACAGAAGAGAGATAAATTTAAAAAAGAATTATTCAGTTTTTTAGTAGAATTTAGAGGGGGGATAAAGATCTAGGACTTTCTATGTTTAAATAAAATAGTTTCTCATCTCTACTCTCTCCCAACAAAATATTACCCAGTTAGAAATGGCTTCAGGGCAAAGATGCCCTAGAATCAGAGTTAAGATGTCAAGTGTAGCTCCAAAGCCCTTTGGTGAGACCTCAAAAACATTTTGAGGGTATGCCTAGTAGAGTCTCAAAGAATCATACTAGTAGGCCTCTTAGGCCTTCTCTACTAGATAATTAAGCCTCCAAGAATCTTAAGGGTGGGCCTCATAGATCTTTTCAACTAAAAAATAAGCTTGTAAGAATTTTAAAGTCATTATCCCACAGTACCCAGACATTCAGATCAAGGTTGAGAAGAGCACATTTTTGGAATAAAATGTAGGTGTAGGTTTTGTCCAACTAAATGGATTATAATCTGATACACAGGAAGCCCACATATTTTTTTTTAAAGATTTTATTTATTTATTTGAGAGAGAGAGAAAGAAAGAAAAAGAGAGAGCACACACGAGAGCATGAGCACGGGGAGGGACAGAGTGGGAGGGGGAGGGACAAGCAGACTCCAAGCTGAGTGGGGTGCCCAATGAGGGGTTTGATGATGGGGGGCTTGATCTCACCACCCTGAGATCAAAACCTGAGCTGAAACAAAAAGTTGGATGCTTAACCCACTGAGCCATCCAAGTGCCCCTGAAAGCCCATACACTTTTAAAAGAAATTGTATCAGCTTTGACTGAAAGACACAAAGACCTAATTACCTCTTGACCTAATTACCTCCCAAAGGCTCCACCTCCTAATACTATCACACTGGGGTTAGGATTTCAACATATGAACCCTGGGGGGACATAAACATTCAGTCAATAGCAGATAATGAGTGTAAGACTTCAGGAAGATGCCATAATGAGATCAGAGTTTGGGAGTAATGGGAAGGAGATAACTATATTTTGCATTTAGTAGGAATATAGGAATGTAAATACTCTATGACAAAGGGCAGCCTGAAGTAGATTATATGTAGCCACAAATTCTTCACTGGTCCTTCCAGTGAAATCCTGTTTCCTTCCCCTTGAATCTGGGCTGTTTTTAGTGACTTCCTTGACCAAAGAACACAGTAGAAGTGATATCTTAGGATTTCTTATAACTTTGAAGACTTGAAGCTTCCACCTAGCCCTTTTGAAACATTCTTTCTAGTAGATCTGATCTGGAATACATGGAAATCCAACTAATCTGAGACCTTTCTGCTGGACAGGCAAGGGGTAGGATCTCCAGGTGACAGTTCTAGCTGAGCCTAGTCTTTCAATCATCCCCATCAAGGCACCAGACTTGTGAATGACATCCAGAATTGTAAACCAGAGGTAAAGAATCCTATCTTACTCTGATCTTTAAAAGATTAGGTAATGGTCTAAGAGAAGACACCACGAAACTTCACAAGTATTATAAATTCTATAAAATAATATAGCCAATCTTTACATCCATAAAATGGAAAACACACCTCTTCATAATTCACACATTCTCTAAAGTCTATGAAATGACTCACACCCTTTTCCATCAGGTCCACATATAATGCACTTGCCGCAGTTTTCTTCCCTACATTCTGACCACCCTGCTGTGCACTGACCTCCAACTACAGGCTTGTAGTTGTAGCCAGGAGTCTGTAGCCAGGTCAACACTAAAAGATAATTTATTTTTATATACAGGAGGCAAGCATTCATCCATATCCATCACACCTTTCCAAACCACCAGGCTTTTCTTTCCCCCATATTAAACTTCTGAAAATCTTTATCTAGACATGGTATTGACTTTAATCCTGTATTCATAAAGACTAGAAACACTTTAAAATCTTCTCATTCTCCCTCCCTGGAAGTTTAAATAAATTTCCACACCCTGAGAGTTGGATTTTTTTTTAACATCTCAAGAGAAAGTCAAAGATCATTTTAAATGTCAGAAATGTCTTATTTTTTATTTGATATTTAATGTAAATCCTCCTCTAAATTTTTACCATTATATCTGAAGTAATGTAGCATTACTTTCTCATCTTTGGATTTAGAACTTTCAAATATATGTACATGGCTACAATAACGTTTCTTTAGTCACGGCCTCCCTATTTTTAGTTTTTGCAGTCTTGACATTTCTCACCCCAGCTCATTTTTTGGAAACAACTTTGTTTTGCTTTCATCTGTGATACAATGACAGTTGGAAACTAAAAGCAATATTCCAGGTGGGTCCTGAGTTCCTTGTCTTTTATAAAGTATATTTTTGCTCTGGCCAATCAATTTTATTATAAATTTAGGTTAGGAAAATTTTAGCAAGTTCAGTTACAAAAAGAACAAATACAGTTATAAGTGGAGGATTTTTACAGTGAACTGTGCAATTTCCTTTGATTTTTCTAGCCCCTTTAATATCCTCAACCAAAAAGTTATTGGATCTGAAATTCTCCCAGTTAAATCAACAGACATTTAGCAACAATAAGATAAAATATAACAATCCTTTAAAAATAAAAGGCTTACAGCCTGATTCATTCTAGTAAATACTTATGTACAATTGGAACTAAACCCAAACTTACTCTCTTTTTTTCTCTACTGATGAATTACATTGTCACTTTTCATTTTATTATGCTAACTTGAGTTTTCATACAAGTAAAAGCTTTTCCTTGGTAAAATATTTTATTGCTGGATTTTTAGCACTGTCTTGAGCTTCCTTCAGTGTTTTGAACACATTATCCATTTTAACAACAGATGCATATTATGATCTAGAACACTTACATCTTAACAAATTAAGATTGAGAACCCAGATACCCACACAGACTGCACAGATGAACCTTCAACCAAACCTCATGGTGCCTGGAATGGTCTGCATTTTATGTTTGGCATATGAACAGCTTTCTACCCACGAAGCAATGATCATATCCGTGCAATTTGAATTTGGAATGTGTTCATGAGATCCTATGGCCAGAAATTTCCCAGACTCAAATCACAGTAGAACTACAGTCTATTCATCTAAAACTTTTAAAATTTTATTAAATAATTTGAAAAATGAAGCATATCAATGACAAATTATTCTCCCTACTTACTAAAATATCCAAACAATTCAATCAAATCTTTCAAAGTCAACTCAGCAATATTTATTAAGGGTGAGAAATTTAATGATGAAAAACATAATCTATACTACCTAACAAAGTCCTTATATCTCAACTACCATTAGGGTGATCCTCACTTTTTGGTAGACTTTAAGTTCATGAAGATACAACTCATTTGACCAGCCTGTGTATGCTATTGTTAAAGTAGACCTTCAGGGGCAATCTTTGTTTTATATCATTTCCATGAAACAATAAAGGCTGCTCAATATGTCTTTTGGGTCCAGGCCTGTCAGATATAGTAATCAATCATTTAGTTAAAGTTGCTTTCCCTCCATGAGTTTTAATGTTCTCAGCTGTAAGATGAAGGGATTGAACCAGATGATATCTAAGGCTTCCTCTGGTTTTAGGGTACATGTATTCTGATGTCACTGGTAGAAAGGAGTATTATCAAGTCTAGACAGATGCTGCACAGTAACAATATCTGAAGTTCTGATTGGATTTGGGGACAGTAGGGTTTAAAGGCCACAGCAAGATCATTTGAGGGCCTGTCACATTTGCAGTCAAGCTCCGCTGAGGTTGATGGTTGTTCTGGGAGACCAACACTTTCCACTCAGAGGAATTACAAACTGGCACCATTTGTTGGTCTGTTCCTGAGAGCCTTACTTGGCCTTGCACTCTTGGATCAAATAAATGTGAGTGGTATCTGAACTAGTGGTGACCCCTGACCTCTCCTTCAAATTATTCTCTCAAGAATTCTTCTCTCAGGGGCGCCTGGGTGGCTCAGTTGGTTAAGCGACTGCCTTCGGCTCAGGTCATGATCCTGGAGTCCCTGGATCGAGTCCCGCATCGGGCTCCCTGCTCGGCAGGGAGCCTGCTTCTGCCTCTGACCCTCCCCCCTCTCATGTGCTCTCTCTCTCATTCTCCCTGTCTCAAATAAATAAATAAAATCTTTAAAAAAAAAAAAAAAGAATTCTTCTCTCAAAAAAGGTTAAACATTTCCATGAAGCTGCCCACAATCTCTCCAGATAAGAGTCCCCTCTTCTCTGGTCACTGTTGTAACTTGAATGCATCTGTGGTTATTCCCATGTTAAGTATCTCCTCATATATTAAACCATGAGCTTCTTCAGGGTAAGGATCATGTCTTATTTATCTCTGTATCTAACACAAGAGCCTACCACATAGGAGACATTGAAATAACAGTAGTAGCCAACATTTACAAGTATACACTAAGTGGCAGGTGATTTATAAATAACAGCTTTAACCCTTATCCCAACAGCATGAAGTATACACTGTCATTATCACCATTTTATAGATGAAGAAACTGAGTCCAAAGGTTAAGTAACCTGTCCATGGGTACATTCAACTAGACAGTGACAGAGTAAGAATATGAATCCAAAGAGTCTGGCTCCAGAGTCTGCACTATTAACTACTATGTATTGGTTAATTATTATGTGATATATATATATATACATATTTTACCTTTTAATATGTTACTATGATACATATTATCACTCAAATTATTCTTCCTCTCCTTCTGAGGCATATTGTTTCTAGACAGGGCCTCCAGATAACACATGGAGTTATACAAAGTAGAACTGTATTTTTAAAAATAGCAATAATTCCATTTAGGAGAGATTAACTGAAACAAACAAGAAAGCAAACAAGTAAAACAAACAAACAAAAAACAAAGCATGAGGAATAGATTCTTTGGTGTTTACTACCGGGAGAAAATGACGACAAAGGCACACATGCAAGCATCACCTTCTATAGTGGAATTCTTCATAGAATTAGCGAGTATGAATATGGCCCTGTGTACAATCTGGCATCTGAAACACCATCTTCCAATACTGCCACCCCTAGGTATGGCCATTATTAGCTAGTCGGGGGTGGCCAGGGGAGGGCATTGGTGGAGTGGGTACAGAAATCAGAGAAGCACCAAGCAACAGTCCGGATCCAAATTTGGGGCCAACACCTAGCAAGCTGCGAAACAGCAAGGTCTAAGTAGTGGTTACAAATTGAAGAACTTTTAAGGGACACAGGCAGCTAAAAAGACTGAAGGATATCTTGTTAGAAAAGCATCTACAAATACTAGGATAAAAGAAATATTTCATTTCTCTCTTTCCTGTATTTTTAAAAAATAACAACCAGGAGAAAAATAGGGCATGGTGTAAACTACAAAGAACTAAAAAGAGAGACTGATACACTGTTGTTCCAGGCATTGGTTGCCAAATCTCAGTTTTTCAAGGGACATCAGAAATCCAGACTTTAATGTGAAATCTTCCAATTTTTAAAATATTAGCAACTGATTCAGTTAAACACACACACACACACACAATGTAAATAAACCCTGGATGTGGCAAACGAAACATAGCTGAAGGTCAGATTTGGCCCACAGCCCACCAGTTTGCAACCTAGGAACACAGACTCCACGTCCCCAACATTTAGAAAACAGGAAACAATTACATGGGCAAACATGATTACTTGTGGTCAGAAATAAAAACAGAGAGTAGAATTCAGCAAGTTAGACAAGGTGAGGAGAAGCAAAGGATCCTGAGGTAAAAAAGTAGGACAGAGCCCAGAAACCGGGAAGTTCAGTGGGTTAAGACAATGGTACCAGAAATCCAAACCACAGAGAGCAGCCTAAGCCAGGTGACGCCCAATAGAGCCCTTACTTATCACTGTAACTGAAGCTGGTAGTGGGTGGTGGCCATCCCTGGAACCACAGTACACTCAAGGAAGTGAATGCAGGTGGTTGGAAGAGAAAGCCCTCTCTCTGCAGGTGTGCTCTTGTCTCTGCTGGAGCAACGACAGTCCAGCTGGGATTCCAGGGAGATTCTAATGGTGAGGGTCCCTGAACTTTCCATTCTAAATAGGAAGCACACCTCAGAGACAAGGAGGTTAAGCTCCCTCCTATATTTCAGAGCCTCTCCTGTCTGCCACGGCTCCTCAATTCTTCCACAAAGAAAGCACATTGTGCTATGACACAAATGAACAGCACTAGTCCCAAGCAACAACATTCAAGCTGATTCCTCAAATGTCAGTTTGCACAATCTGCCCTCTTTCTTGTAGACCACCCAGTCTTCTTATAATGATTCTACATTGTCTCATTTATTTTCTTCATGGCAGCAGAGATCCCAATTTCCTTAGTTAAATTTCATTCCTTCCCTTATGTAACTGCTGATTTATTTGTAATTCCCTGGCTCTCTATTAGTCAGCTCAGGTTGATTTTTTTTTCTCTCTAATCAGCTGAGAAATATAGTAGAATTGATAAACTCTTATTTTTCTACTCAGAAAAGTGAGGAGCAAAAAAAAAATACACAAAGAAAAAATTAAGTATAAAGAGATTAGAAGGGAAAGAAAACAAGGCAGATGCTACACATAGGTAGCTTATAGTTCATAGTGTCCTTTACACCGAGGGTTGTGAAAGAAATGGACAAGAAAACAGTCTTAATGAATTTACCCTATCATTTGGTGCAGCCCATGTTATTGCATTATTGTAATGAAAAACACATCAGAATATGTCTAGACACATGACATACTCCTGGTAGAGAGTTCTCTGCACTTCAAAAAATTGTGGTTCAATTTTCTTCTGGGAAACGCTCCAATGGCAACATTTCAGGTTCTTGAAAGGCTCTTCAGAATGACCGCCTAAGGGAAGGCCACCTCCAAAAGAAGACTTAAAGCACCAGGGCACTATAAGGGCTGGCAGAACTTTCCATGGGAAAATGGTCTGAACAGCATGGCCCCCCCTGCAGAAACCCCATGTACAATAATCCACTGATAGGTTTTGCTATGTACAGAGTAGCTGTGACAGTCTAAATAAAACACTGAAAAGAACCTGTAAACAGAACGGAAGTAATGAAATACTTTGTTTTGGTGACTCTTTAATTTTAACTACATAGGAATTAAACAAATCCAATTGGTATAACTTACACCAATGTGTTGATTTAAACCAAATTCTATAGGCATTGGAAGTTAGGAAAGGAAACCAACACCATATCCCCACGATACGTTACCTAGTATCGGGTAAATGATGCTATGCCTGTGTTTGCACAGAAGAGTCATGAGAGGAGTAAGTCCTAAACTGCAGTCATCATGCTTAGATTGTAATTCTGGCTGTGCCGCTCCCAGACTTACATCTATAAATGCCAGAAGTTGGGCAAACCACATGATATCCTCTCATATTTCTATAAAACAAAGATTATAAAACAAAGCAAAAAGGACCCTCATTCAATCCAACTCCTAGAATTCTCTGAGATTTTATCACATATGGGACAGGATGATTTAAGAGATGTGGGGATGCTCTCTATCTACACTCAGCAGTTCAACAAATATATTTTTTTAAGATTTTATTTATTTATTTGACAGAGAGAGACACAGCGAGAGAGGGAACACAAGCAAGGGGGAGTGAGAGTGGGAGAAGCAGGCTTCCCACAGAGCACGGAGCCCGATGCGGGACTCAACCCCAGGACCCCGGGATCATGACCTGAGCCGAAGGCAGATGCTTAATAACTGAGCCACCCAGGTGCCCCGACAAGTATTTCTTAAGTGTCTAACAAGTACCACAACTAGATCAATGGCCCACCAGGGTGAACACGATAGTCTTTAGGGAGCCAGCAATCAATCCTAGGACAGAGGAGTAACCCTTAGAAAATAATTAAGGAGCATAACAAAATTGAATATATTTAATTAAATGCAGAATGTTGAGGGTACAGCTAATCTATAGGAGTTTAGTCAATGGGCTGGAGTAATACAGAGGGTATCTTAGCAGAGTTGAGTTTTAGTTGAGCCTTGAACTCTGAGTAGACACAGAAAAAAGCATACTGGAATCATTATAACTGGAAACATTACAACAAAGGCACACACTGGGGAACGTGTTTTGGAGGGAGGCCCGGGAGCAGCAATTACTGTGGATCTGGGGACACTTCAGCTTGACTGGCACTTATTGGAAAGGGGCAGTCAGGTGAGTCAGGCTAAGAGGAGCCAAATTCTGAGGCTTAAAAGCAGACCTGGTGGAAGTAAAACCTCCATCCAAAAAATTTTGTCTTCATTGTAATAGCTAACACAAAAGAAGTTTGCTCGCCCTAAAAATTGGCCCATGTATTGCTCAAAGCACAGAATAGTCCCACATAACAATCAGATCTTAAGACCAGAATGCGGGGCGCCTAGGTGGCTCAGTCAGCTAAGTGTCCAACTCCTGATTTCAGCTCAGGTCATGATCTCAGGGTCATGAGACCAGGCTCTGCCTTGGGCATGGAGCCTGCATAAGATTCTCTCTCTCCCTCTCCCCCAACCCCTAGTTTGTGGTCTCCCCACCCCTCTAAAAAAAAGACCAGAATGCAAGCCAAAGAAGACCTTTCCTGACACACCTCTACTTGTGCCACGGAGTGTCACCATCTACCTTTTCTAAGGCTGGAGCTGCTTCAATTATGCCTTCTATCTGGATCTTCCTCTCTAGTGTATATCTCTGAATAACTGTGAATTATACATTCCCCAAAATTCCAAATTTGCTTCTGTTTGGTTAGACAAACCAGATAGTGTCCCTTCAGGACTCACAGTAATTCTACCACCATTGCTACCATCATTACCAATGCCCCATTCTATGAATTAACCTGCTTGTGTCCCATGGCTTCTGTCCCTTAGCCTATCTCAATTCCATGTTGACAAAAAAAACTTCTGTCAACAAATAGTTATTAAGACAACTAGTACATGACAGATACTGTACTAGACACTGAAAGCACAGAAACAAATAAGACACACCAGTTCTCAGAGTACAGTCAATTGGAAAGTTGGATCTGCTTTCATTCTTTCATTTGAAAGACATCTACTATGGGTCTATTACAAACCACCACAAAGCCAGGTCCTGTGGATACAAAAATGAGTAAGATATGGTATCTACTCTCTAAGAACTTATGGTATCTTTGGAAGAGACAGACAGAAAGGCAAAAGAAACCAACCACGTAACAAAGCAATATATTTGCTGGGGCACGCTGGAACAAAAAAATAAACTATTGTATCTTGGGGGAGGGATTTGTTCAGAAACATCTTTATGGAGGAGGTGACACTTGAACTAAGATATTAAATTTAAGGGGGTTTTTGGCAGACAGAACAGGTAAAGGAAAACACTTAATGTAGAGATTATAGCATGGGGGAATATGGAAGCCCAATTTATTCAAACTAGTCTTCTCAATGAAAACAACAATACTGGATAATATACAAAAACATCTTATTAAAACCATTAAAAAGCTGAGAAGAAAATATGGAATAACTAGGCTAAAATCTAAGTCAAGCAGGAGCTCAGAGAGGTGAACACAGCTCTGTAGTTGTTTTTGCTCCAGGACATTTGGCAGTTAGGGAAGTCTGAGTTTTCATTTGTAGACCTCTCAGGGTGAGAGAAAACAAAACCAAAGCTCATGTCCCATAAGGTGGAAAGACAAATTGAAGAGATTCCTACATTAAACTTTCTCCAAAGGGCTACACCTGCAGGGAAAGGATGATCTAGAAGTAAACTTGCCCTAACCTATCCCCTACCCCAGGGGACTGTAAGAAAATAGTCCCTTCCTGAGCATATTAGCAGGAATAGTCCCTGAGATGTTTAACCATACGATGGCCTTAGATTGAATCTGAAGACCAAATCCGTATCACTGAAAAAAGGTACCATGAAGCAAGATCCAGCAGAAACTGTGGAGTGCAGAAAAAGAGCTTCAAAGACTTGAGATATTGAATCATTAGGCATATACTATAAAACAGTTATTCTTAGTGTACTTAAAGAAATAAAGAAAAAATGGGATAAAATTTAAAAGGAAAGGGAAAATATCAAAATATAACTTTAGCAAATTGAAAAGAATCAGACAGATCTTTGGAATTGGAAAATAAAATTAATTTTAAATGAACAGTTTTTGCAACAATTGTAGTAAAGATTAGATCTGGCAAGAATCATCACTGAATGCTAAATCTAGGGGGACATTTTTATAAGAAACAGGATATTTGGGTTTATTGTTTTTGTCTGTTTGTTTTTGCATGCACAGCTAACTTATTTACCTGATTTTGTTATCTTTTATATACATATAAAAGAGGTATTGAGGTAAAAACACATTGAGGTAAAAACACTTAACATGAGATTTAATCTCTTCAAAAATTTTTAAGTTTACAATACAATATTGTTAACCATAGGCACAATGGTATACAGCAGATCTCTAGATCTTATTTGTCTTGAATAACTAAAACTTTACACCACCTGAATGGCAACTCCTCATTTCCCTCTCACAGGAGCAGGCTATTTGTATGACTTAAAATGTTACCTCACAAACTGCTTATTAGTTGCAAGAGAAGAGAAAAAAGTAAGTAAACAGAAGAGAAATTGGATAAATTGACTGATCAAAATTAATACTGCCACCTCCAGATGTGATACTCTGAGAAAGACACAGTATCATTGATTTAGTATTCTTGCCAAGAATGCATAAATTGGATCTAATCATGAGGAAACATCAAACTCCAAGTTAGCAATATTCTATTTTTAAAAGTTAAGTATGAGGGCTATGGTCTTCTAAAAAAAAAAAACAAAAACTAAGGAAATGTTCCAGATTAAAAGAGGCTTATAAGACATGACAACTAAATGTAGTATCTAACTCTACTGTACGGGAGGGGGGAAAATACTATAAAAGATATTACTGAGTCAACTGAAAAATTAAATTTGGCAGATTAGATAAAAGCACTGTAGCAATAGTTTCTAATTGTTAACTTTAAATTTATCCCATAAAAAATTATTGAAATTGATGACTTACTGTAATTACATGAAAATATCCTTATTCTTCAGAAATAAATATTGAAGTACTCAGAGGTAAAGGGCCATGATGTATGTCAGTTACCCACAAATGTTTCAGAAAAATATATTTACATATATAATATATATATATAAATTATGACATACAGGTTATGTAATATATTAAAGTTATACATAGACAGGAAGAGAGAGCACAAATGATAAAGCAGATGGAGTACAATCTTGATAATAGGTATATCTGGGCAAAGAGTGTGCAAATATTCTCTGCACTGTTTTTATTTTTGCACCTTATCTATAAGTTCTAAATATTTTAAGTTATTTCCAAATAGAAAGGCTAAAAAATAACCTCAATAAGTGGATTCCACATCAATGTAGACATAGATGAGGGGGAAATTAGTACACTAGAAAATAGGGCAGAAGAAATTATTCAGAGAAAAAAAGGGCAGATTACTTCCACAACAGAAGTTTGACAGCTGACAAAAACAATAACGAAAGCCAAAAGACAGTGGAATTACAATCTCAATGTGCTGAGAGAAAATCACCAACATAGAATTCTATACCCAGCAAAAGTATTTATTATAAAGATGTTTTCAGGCAAAGAAAGAGATTTTTCCTCTAGTAAACTGTAGCTAAAGGAATTTCAGAAGGATATACTTCAAGGAAAGGGATCCCAGAGAGGCAGGTCTGAGATGCAAGAAAGAATAACAAGCAAAAAGAGTGCTAAATACATGAAAGGAAAGCATGAACAAAGACAGAGAGGCAAGAAATAGTCTGGTATGTCCAGAGAATTGCCAGAAGCTTGGGTGTGGGTTGGTGGAGCAGAGAGTTAATCCCTCAACTTTATCAAATACAAATTCTATCAGTAATAATTAAATTAAGCATATGCTCTGAATACATGTAAAGCATAGTGAATATAATTATATATAATATAAAATACATGCAAAAATTAAAATTCAAAAAGGATGGGATTAAAAATATATGAATAGAACTTCTGACAGTTTTTTCCCACATTCTAAGAGATTGTATTATAAAACTAGTGGTTGGCAAACTGGCCTGCAGGCCAAATCTGGCTGACCATCTGTTTTTGTAAATCTGGCTGACCATACAGTCATTCTCATTTGTTTAAATATTATCTATAACTGCTTTCATGCTACAGCAACAGTTACGTAGCTGTGGCAGAAACATATAGTGCATAAATATAGAATATTTGCTATTCAGTGCCTGACAGAAGTTTCCAACCCCTGAGCTTGAACATGGGTAGGCATAGGAGAATAAAGGGCTCAAAATCACCACTTAGTGGACATGAATATACTGGCAAGGGGGATTCATCAAAGGATTTTCAGCCAGAGAAAGGTTACTCTGGTAGGCATGTGGTAAATGGAATAGAGAAGAGAGCCTGAGGAAAGGGAGATATTAGATTTTTTTGTCATGTTGATGAAAGTGCTTTTCTCTGTCTATAAAGTGGGAGTGATGATTCACACAGAGTTCTCTGTGGGCCAAATGAAATAATGTATAATAAAGTGTTTCTTAAACTATAAAAGCACTACAACAAATTAAGGTATGATTTTACTTGCAGATTTTTCATTAAATGAATGTTTTAGAGTTATACAGCTGACCTTGAACAACACAAGGGTTAGAAGTGCCAACCACCCTGCCACCTCACACAGTTGAAAATCCACATATAACTTTTGATTTCCCAAAAACTTAACTCCTAATAGCCTACTGTTGACTGAAAACCTCACCAATAACATAAACAATTAACACATATTTTTTATGTTATATGTATTATGAACTATATTCTTACAGTAAAGTAAGCTAGGGAATAGAAAATGTTATTAAGAAAATCATAAGGAAGAGAAAAATACATTTACAGTACTATGCTGTATTTATTGAAAACAATCCATGTAGAAGTGGACCTGTGCAGTTCAAACCCATGTTGTTCAAAAGCCAACTGTATATTCTACTCTCTCAGTTTTGGTTGCATTCTTTCATATTAATACAATTGTATAATTGCATCACATAGCTATACTGAAATCATTTAGTATCAAATTTTAGGTGTGATTTAATTGCGTTAATTGATTTAAACCCATGTAGTCACTCGCCTGGCAAAAATGCTTCCAGATGTTAATATTCAGTGTAATTTATTTGCCCACTTAGTTACAAAACATCGTCCTCAGTTGAAAAACATATTGCATAGGCACTGACTTTTTATTAACACCTAATATGTACACCCCATGTAAAAGACCTAAGAATTCCATAAAAAAATAATATGGTAGAAAAAGATCTATAAGCACAATCTTATATTTTCTTATAATTCTTGAGACTTCCAAAACATCAGGAGCTAAGTAAAGCAATTCAAGTCTTCTTAAGAAAACAAAACAACAACAACAACAAAAAAAACCCAAAAGACAACTTACGGTATTTCTCATTACTATTTATCATACTTAAATACATAATCATATTAGTTGATCCTTTTTCAGAATCAGGGAGATGGTTTTCAAGAGCACCCACCTGTATCCACCATCTCATTAGATAAAATGCTGCGAGCATTACTTGGTTGTGATATACTATAAAGAATCTGTGGCAATAATAGATTATGCCTCATAATTTGTAAATGCCTCTTCCCTCATGTGTGTACAAATATGTGCTTATGAACACATGTGGAGATATCCTTTTAAAACATGCCAGCAAATTTGTGAAAGAAAAAATATATTATTATCATCAGTGAAGATAGAAGGTGAGAAACAGTACCACATGCATCCTAATAGAACTGCAGGCTGTTTTAATTTAAATGAGTTTCAGCCTTCTTCGTTGAAAACAGAAGTAAATCATGTAAGGAACTAATTCATACTGGGAGAGACAACAAAGAATGCCAATAAAACTTATTTGTAAAAAAAAAAAATTACTACAAAAATATTTCTACCACATTTCCAGTTTTGTTTTAAATAAAAGAATAGAGGCCCTTTTCCAGGAACATTTTAAAAGGATATAGCTTAAAGGAAACTTTTATTTCTTTTTTTATATATATGGCTGGGTCTCATTTATTATGCATTAATTACAGACAAAGCCTTGGTTCTTTGCACAAAAAAGGCTTGACACAAGCAATATGGTGGTCTATGAAACAGAAGGTTACATGACCCCTAATTCTGTGTCCAACATATGCACCTTCTTGTATGCTCCTCTGATAACAAAGATGGGATGTTTCCAGCGTACAAGGTACACTCTTTCAGAGGCTGTCCACAACGAATGCCCCAAGAATTCACATGCAGTTGTTTTATTTACATGGCTTTGGAACTTGGATAATTCAGTGAGTCCAGTTTTTCCACATTTTGGCACTTGCCTTAACTGCCTAGCCAGACTCCAATATATATCCTACCCATGACCCATTCACCATAATAACCCTTCTCTGATGGGCGCACCGAGGCAAGTATGGTGGAGGAATATGTCTAATTTCCTTCAAGAGTTGTAGACATACCCCAAAATGTTATTGTTTCCCTAACCTGTTTACAAGCTTACCTACCTAAACTTTTAATAAATCTGTTTATATTTTCAATCTGCACACATCTTGGATAATGCATTCCACAAGTTTCTATTCATTGTAGACCTCTTTCAAGCTTCCGAGAGTGCCCTGAGTTCTAGTATACCAGGATTCAATAAATAAGAAAGCTATGCTTTCACAGTTTTATAGATTTTAATCATATCTCCTCTTTCAGCCTTGTTCCTTTATAGAGCCCTCCTCTTTTTATGCTGCACTCAGAAAAATATTTAATTAATGAATTCAATTTAAGCCAATTAATCAATCTAGAAGTCTATTCTTTTGCCCATGTTAGCTAACTTTCTCTGGACCCTCTCACTTCAATCATGTCTTCATTGAGGGCAGCTGACCAGAACTGCACACCATGTTCCTGGTGCAGTGCATAATGAGGTACAAAGATTGTTTATTCTAAAACAATTTATAAGCAAGCCTGGTAATGATTAGGATACTTGTGAAATCACCACATACACTGGAATCAAGAAGGGCTTTGGGTGAAACAGTGCTTGTCAGTGAAGATAGGGTATAGAGGTCAGAAGTAAGCTGCCCTTACCAGATTCACCTCTTAATTCCGGACTGACTTCTCCACTGGACAAATTGCAACATCAGTCTTTCCAGGGGAAGGCCTCTTCAAAAAAGGCTCTGAAATATTGAGAGTTTCTATGAAAGGAGAATTTTGAAATAATTTTAAAAGACAAGCTAAAGTACAGTGACCATACAAATGGTAAAGAAGAAAGAGACTAGGATATTTGTCTGTCTGTGCTCATACTAAGCCACATTCCAAAGTGATTACCCATTTACAAAACATCCAACAGATCTTCAAGGGTATAAATCCTCCAGAAAGCTAATTCGAAGGTTTCTTGGCAAGTATAGAAAAAAAGCAAAGTTGTTTACATGGTATTGATAAAAATAAAAAATATGCTACATTAATCCTAATGCAGAATACATCAGTGTCATTATAAGACAACATGTGTCCATCAGATACTATTTTTCAAAGACCTGGAAAATGCTAAACAGTTAGGTTATCAATTTCCAATTCCCCTTTTTATATAAATTCCATGTAGATAATTCCTTTTCAATTACTTTATAGGAAAGAAGGTAAATGCCTGGCTCACATGCAGCCATTATTCTATTCCTCCATCCATTAAAGACTTCATAAATGGAAAAAACTCTTAAGGCAGAATGTAGCTTCAGAACGTTTTTTAATTCAGTATTTTTGGTACTCATTACAAAATTATCATTACATTAACTAGTAATTAACTAGTTTTCAGCTTTCTTGGGTTATAATCTAGTGCCAGAGATACATTCTGGTTGCTCAAGATAGAGAAATACCTGAATTATATTTACAAATGTCTTTTCTTTTTCTTTTTTATTATGTTATGTTAATCACCATACATTACATCATTAGTTTTTGATGTAGTGTTCCATGATTCATTGTTTGCGTATAACACCCAGTGCTCCATTCAGTACGTGCCCTCTTTAATACCCATCACCAGGCTACCCCATCCCCCCACCCCCCTCCCCTCTAGAACCCTCAGTTTGTTTCTCAGAGTCCACAGTCTCTCATGGTTCGTCTCCACCTCCGATTCCCTCCCTTCATTTTTCCCTTCCTAATATCTTCTTCTTCTTCTTCTTTTTTTTTTTTTAACATAAAATGTATTATTTGTTTCAGAGGTACAGGTCTGTGATTCAACAGTCTTACACAATTCACATCGCTCACCATAGCACATACCCTCCCCAATGTCTATCACCCAGCCACCCCATCCTTCCCACCCCCCACCACTCCAGCAACCCTCAGTTTGTTTCCTGAGATTAAGAATTCCTCATATCAGTGAGATCATATGATACACGTCTTTTCAACGTTCAGTTTTTTAACTACTCCAAGAGGCCATCGACCATTAAATGTACCACTGTTTCTATGTACCACTAAAGAAGAAAAATGCTGCTAGTTATTTGTAAGACTACAGCAATTGTAAAATACATCCTGATTTCAGAGATGTTAAAGTGTGGGTGAAAATGTATCTCAAAATCTATGAAATACAGTATTTTCATTCTCATATTTTTCTCAGATCAATCCCAAATTTACAGATCACTCTTCATCCAGGCGCCATGATCTGATTCCCACATATTCTCAGGCTGTTCAAAGGCAGCTTCAAATTAGTGAAGAATTTTGGAAAATTGCCTCACTGTCAATAGCCTCCCATGCTCAGAAATAGGGGGCAAGAGGGGCTTTATCTGAAGTAAGGCTTCTAGTTGACTATAAACCAAAGAGAGTCATAAGAAGAATCCATTCTGGAAATATTACTAAAACAAGAAATCAGTACAAGGCTCCTGGGTGGCTCAGTCGGTTAAGTGTCTGACTCTTGATTTTGTTCAGGTTATGATCTCAGGGTCATGAGATCGATCCACGCACTGGGCTCCCTGCTGGGCGTGGAGCCTGCATAAGATTCTCTCTCTTCCATTCCCTCTGCCCCTCCCACCCCCCTTCCCCATCCCCCTCTCTAAAAAGAAAGAAAGAAAGGACGTAAGAAAGAAAGAAAAAGAGAGAGAGGGAGGGAGGGAGGAAGGAAGGAAGGAGAAAAAAAGAAAAGAAGAAGGTTGTTTCTGTTTTTTTTTTTTTTTTTTTCTTTTCTGGGGCAGGGAGAGGGAGAGAAAGAATCTCAAGCAGGCTGCAAGCCCAGAGCGGAGCCTGACACTGGGCTTGATCTCATGACCCTGAGATCATGACTTGGGCCGAAATCAAGAATCCGACACTTAACTGACTGAGCCACCCAGCCTCCCCCCACAACACACACACACACACAAGAAGCTTGTTTCTTATGATTTGGTACTCTTTTCTAGAATCGAAAACGATGTTTTCTATATTTCATAACCTATAATTTACAACTGTTATTGGATGAGATTGGACAGTTCTCCACTGATGGAATCAGAAATCAGATCCTCAATTATGCTAGATATTCTTCATTTGCCTCTCTAGATCCACTCTTCTCCACTTTTTACCTGGCTTTCTTCCCAGGAGGCTGATTTCTAAGGACTGATTCAACTGTACTCCCTTTTGCCTTCTGCCTCCCAGTTGGGTTCAACCAATGGGAGGTACCTACAAGAATTCAAAGGGAAGAGGGGAGAGAGGATTGAGTATTCATTTGCCCAGCCCTCTCCTCTCCAAGCATGGCTTCTAATTGGGTTCCACTATTTAAGGCCACAGCTCCTGTAAGACAGCCTTCTCTTCCTGCTTCAACTGCTGCCAGGATGATAATGGCTTCCCATTGCTGCCTGGTCCTGGATGAGCACTCTCTCGTTGGTTCTTTAAACATGTCCAGTTTTGTCAATAGTTCTTCCATCAATCTCTCTTTGGTTTTGCTGTTTCAAATGTGCCATGTCCACTTGGGACCAGACTGATGCATCAGATTTACAATATTACCTAATGCTTAGCGTGGAACTTTCCTTCCGTCTAAAGCTTGGAATACTTCTTCCTCAGATACTTGCTAGTAACTTCAATGTTACAGAATTAAAAGAACTTTAACCATTCAGCTAATGGTTCAAATCCCACCTGAAACATCAGATAGTCAAGAGGATTATATATGTCAGTCGCTCTTTAAGAGCCCAAGCGTTATCCCTGTTTTAGGCCAGATCGACCACCAGGAAGCTACATACTGCAACCATGTCTCTCTGTATACACCCCGCAGAGTTGCTTCCCTGTAAAGGATTTCAACTCTCCCACTTCCCTGAATTAGCTACTCTTCCTCTGAGCTCTCACAGCACCATGAACTTGTGTCTTTGATTTCCCATATTATAGCTGTTTTTTCTACTTATCTATCTGCCCCACTAGATTATAAGCTCTCTGAGGGCACAAACTGTCTTACACACCTCAGTATTTATAACACCTAAAACTGTGCCACTAGGCACTCAATATTTGTTTTAAAAAAGTGAGTGAACTGAACATTATGCCCTTGAAGTTAATGGGCAAACAAAAACTGTGTCGCTCATTCCTTCATTCACTGTTTCATTCATTTGCCGTTCTATAAAATGTGTTTAGGGCCTGCTACTGGACAGCATGACACTAGGTCCCAGAAACACAAAGTTGTGTGACCATCGTCCCTGCCTGAAAGCAGCATTGTTAATTATATGGACACCGTGCAGGACACATTTTGACCCTAGATGAAGGTTTCCTATGCAAGTTCTTCTTAAACGAACTGTTTTTGTTTTGTTTTGTTTGCATCCCAGTAAGACTAGAAAGACCACTTTGAAACTCTGTGCAACGTTTTATATCAAATGGTATAACTTTCTACCACTAGCATGTCTTAACATTTCTCCTCTTCTCTAAATAATTCCTCTTTCTTTCTCATTTATACTTTATAAATGTTCTTAGTTGTATTTTTCCTTTGTCCTAGTTTTTACTGTAAGCTGTTTCAATGCTTCCTGAAAGAAGTTGAAACATAAATAACAGAAAAAGACTGCTTTATTTTTCCTCACTTAAATTTTATCTACCTTTAGAGATTTTTTTTGATCCAAATCATTTTTCACTTAAATTAATTTTAAAAGGCTACTGTTGTATTAGCACAGTATTAACAATAGAAGATCTCATTAATGATTAAGAAGTAATTGATACATACCAAACTGTTCGCAACGTATCAAGTGGTGGGGAGGGCAGAAGGCATTTTACTTATAGATGCAGGAAAAAAAGACATATTTAAAAGAAACAAAATAAAGAGAAGACAGCCTAGATTATCTTTGTTTTCCCATGTCCACATGGTGGTCAAATGAACATGCAGATTTAAGATATATAGGGTGGTAATTTGCTTACTGAGTCATATGTGACCCAGCTGAGTGAATGTAATAACAGACAGATGATGGTTTATGTCGTTGATAGGAACCGATTTCCCTTGTTCCATATTTTAGCAGCCAATCATTTCCAGAATTGGCTTAGACCCTGAATATATCCTCAGCAGGGATGCAGTTTTGAGCCCAGGATATTCTCTAACAGCTGGAGGACATTCAGTGACTCTAAATGATGAGGGTCAACGGGAGCATGTGAGGATGGGCACCTGTCCTAGAGCTTCCCTGAGCGAGCAAACACCTTGCTCTGGCTATGAACTCTCCCCTGGGCTCTTCTAGATATTAAGTTTTAGAAGCAAATCTGAAGAATGACAGTTCATATCTACAGACAGCATTGTAAGACTTTTAGAAGTTTAATATGAGTATGTATTAGAGAATGGGCGAGGGGGAAGGGAAGAATGCAGCATAGATAGCCTTATTTTCAAATTCGTATGCTATTCTTTTCAGAATAATTCTAAAGATTAATAGACCAAATTCTCTCTATTGCAGAGTAACATAAAGTCTTCATAAAATATAAAATTAAATGTAAAGTGTGTGAATAATGAAACATTGGGGTTTTCCATGTTTGAATTCTCATAGCATAAAATATTTGAGCTGTTTAACATTAAACCCCAAAGATCTAATCAAATAGGCATCTAAGTTACTCAGACATTGTAAATAATTTCAGCATTGTAGCATTGTATTTGCCAGCAGATACAGTCAGTTCTTTCACCAACTGAGGTATCATTTAGTCTATAACTTAAACAAGCATTGATAAAGTTTTTCACAAAAGATGCTATCAGCAAAACAAACAGAGGACTTTGTATTACTTCAAAGCTTATTTATAATGTGTTTAAAAAAATTCAATGGAAACAGGAAAATAATGTCTTGATTTTCTAAACTTTGCAACATCTGCTTTTACTTACTTTTCAGCATTGTAAAGGTCTCTGGATTTCAAGTGAATTACTTTGCTTTCCCTTTGTCTATTCCTTTACTTAACTATCTTCACACTAACTTATACACCCATGCACAATCTGTGAACCCATGAAAATCTCTACGGCATGAATAACAAAGGAATTTTAGAACATGTGACACAGTACATGGAAATATGCCTCAAAAGAAAGGCCAGGTGTATAAGGAGCAGATGCTTCTATAAAAACACTCAAAATCCTGTATCATTTTTCTCATACCATCCTATCCTGGTTATTTACATGTTATTCACAATCTTTGCTGGGTAGCATTAAAAATATCTCCTAAAGGAAAAGAAAGGACTTTTATATATGTGGGTATATGTGAGTACATTTGTGTGTTTTGCCCAAATCCAAATGAGAGTTTTAATATTGTGTTGAGTAAATCCCCAAATTTTGACCAAAACAAACAAACAAACAAAAAAAACCCAACAACCAACCAACCAACCAAACAAACAAAAACCACTAATAAAATCTGCTGGGAACAACATCCTCAATGTTAATCTTCTTTGTTGGGCTTTTGCTTCCGTTCTTCCCAAATCTTCTAAGGCTTTAAATCCAAAGAAATTTTTTCTCAGACTATGGATTCTGAGAAACAAACTGAGGGTTCTAGAGGGGAGCGGGGTGGGGGAATGGGGTAGCCTGGTGATGGGTATTAAAGAGGGCACGTATTGAATGGAGCACTGGGTGTTATACGCAAACAATGAATCATGGAACACTATATCAAAAACTAATGATGTAATGTATGGTGATTAATATAACATAATAAAATAAAATTAAAATTAAAAATTAAAAAAAGAATAATCATTAGGTCAAAAAAATCCAAAGAAATTTTTAAAATGTTTTCTAAATTTTTAAAAGAAAGATATTTCTCTACTCTCAGTGAGAATTGCTCCTAAAACACACTGATGTCCAATTACTTTGGAAGGCATGAAGTCTCTCATTCCCTGACCTTTCTTCTGTCTAAGCATCCATTTATTTTATTTAAAATAAGTTACCTTAGAAAAACACCACCATTTCTTCTGCTACATTTCCTGATTTCTCAAAATTTGAGATTTCAGTAGAATTTGCATCAACAGGGAACAGTGGGTAAAAAATATAAAGCTAATATATTGGTTATCATGTAAACACAATTTTATTCAGGACTTTCTTGGAAACGTTGTTGAGATGCTTTAAACATTTGTTGGTGGCTTCTTGTGAAGCTGATTGAAAGGCTGGTGGTTATTTGTGGTTAATATACAAAGGGGTAAAAAGAAAAAGAGGGAGAAAATGGCCTTTACAAAGCACACTCCTGAGGTTTCACCATTGGGTTAACTGACATTCTTTCCTTCACTTCCCCAGTTGGGCTGACCTCAACATTCTTGGTGTCCAAGACTTCTAAAAGAATGTAAACCACATTATCTTCCCCAGAGGGGAAAACAGAAACAAAGCTGAATGATATGTCAGGATAAGGAATAGGTCCACCATGTGTTTAAAAAGGAGGAAGAGTTCCACTGTAATCATACCAAAAATCAAGGTTTTGTGGACATGGATTTGTCCACATAAAAAAGAAGAGTGGCTTTGCCATTTAGTGAAAGGTCTTTTACAAGAAGTTAAAGAACAAGTTGGGAGCCATTACTCTTGGTTTCTCCCACACACCTGTGAGATCAAGATGGGAGAGAGAATACAAAGAGATCCGAATCTCTGAAGGATTTTAAAAAATGTTAGGATATTGGAAATAAGTGGTAAGAGAGAAAAGAAGCAAAGTCCTTCTTTGGCCATCACTGAATGTTGGCAACAGTGCCTTTTATGGTTGCTTTGATTATGCGCTAAATTCAAAAAGTTTTAGCCATGGATAATTTGATGCTTTGGTTTTCCTTTATTCTCCACTTTTTTCATTGCATGTTTTAAAATGGTTTGTGTTCAAGAATCAATTTAACCACAACAAAAGAGACTCTGATTCAGAATGTGGATGGCTTCACTTGAGGTGGAGGAAATGGCAAATCAGTGCTGAAAAAGAAAGGAAACTGTCAGACTCGCATGCCTTCCTCTTTTCCTTAAAAACATTTTTAAGATGTTTTCACCTAATACTATCTTTAAATCCTCACTTTGCAAAAGATCTTTAAATGTCAATACTTCTTTGAAGGCTCAGTCATACGTCCTCTGTTTTTCTCATTCTATGCACTTCAAATAATCGCAATGACTTGCAGAATCTCAATGAGCATCCATGCACTTGTCACCCTCCTATCTTTATCTCCAGTCAGTTCTGCTGCTGTTTGGACTTGCTTCTCCAACTGCCTAATGAATAGTAGCCTACTTGATATCTCATAAGCCCTCCAATGCATCATGTTCAGAAGTGAGCTCATGCCCTTCTTTGCTCTCTCCCTATCTAGGCATTTCCCCTACGTTGCTTGTCTTCAGTGTCTACCCAATGTAGCCCAAATCATTAATCCAAGGATCTCTTTGGCTTTTCTGTCTCATCTAATTAATGACCAAGTCCTGTCAATCTGCCTCCTCAATATCACTTTAGTAACCATTTATCTCCATCTTCTCTGTCCCCCAAAGTGGTCATCATCTCTGACAAACTGCTGAAACAGCACCCTAACCAGTCTCTTTGCCACTGACCTTACTCCCTAGTCTACACATTTACCATCCACACAGTTCTCAGGGTAATCTTTCTTGAAGTGATCTTCATAAAGCACAACCCTGATCACAACAATCTAGCTTAAAGCCCATCAGTAATTTCTCATCATCCTTATTAACCAAGTCTAAACACCTTAACCTAAGAGACTCTTACTATTTAGCCTATGCCTATTTCTCCATGGCTGAGGTTTCACTTCCCCTTCCGGGCACACCAAGCAGCTTTTAGTCCCTTAAAACCTGCCATGCTTTCAGTTGGAATATGCTCTTCTCACTGCCTATCCCTGATCCAAATATCACTTTCTTAGGGTTATCTTTCTTTGCTCCAAACTAGATCAAAGCCCTAGCTAAGCCTGAAGAACACCTTAACTTCTAGTATATAGCTCATCACATACTATTGCAATTGTGTGCAATCGCTTTTCCACTATACAGTCAGTTTCATGAGGGCAGGGACCATGTTTGTCTTATTAACTTCTATTCAGCACCTGGTACTTGGGAGGTATTTAATAAATACCCACTGGGAGCACCTGGGTGGCTCAGTCAGTTAAGTGTCTGACTCTTGATTTCAGCTCAGGTTGTGATCTTCAGGTCTTGACCTCAGGGTCATGTGACTGAGCCCTGCATCGAGTCCCACACTGGGCTCCGCACTCAGTGGAGAATCTGCTTCTCTTCCTTTCCCTCTCTCTCTGCCCAGCACCCCCTTTCCTAAAATAAATAAGTAAGTCTTTAAAATAAATACCCACTGGGGGCGCCTGGGTGGCTCAGTCGTTAAGCGTCTGCCTTCGGCTCAGGTCATGGTTCCAGGGTCCTGGGATCGAGCCCTGCATCAGGCTCCCTGCTCAGTGGGAAGCCTGCTTCTCTCTCTCCCTCTCCCACTCCCCTTGCTTGTGTTCCTACTCTCGCTGTCTCTCTGTCAAATAAATAAATAAATAAAATCTTTAAAAAAATAAAATAAATAAAATAAATACCCATTGAACAAATGAATGTGTTTATGTATTTCTTCCTTCACCAGCACAACAGGCAAAGTGATCTGCTGTACAGTTATCAATGATTGGCTCATTTACCACAGAGGAAATATGAGCCATCCCAGATAGAAATTAAGATTCTAGATGCTCCATAATCAAGACATCTCATAGCATTTATAGGCATCACTTATCCCAAATTCTATTAACAGGATGGTAGCCGGGTCAACTAAGCTTGGCCAGGGCCAAAGACAGACTTGCCTTTGGCAATCTAAAAGTCATGGGTAGAATAAATAAATTAAGCTGATAAATGGTTATTTACTACCTCTATCTGTTCTTTTTTTTTTTTAAAGATTTTATTTATTTATTTGAGAGAGAGAGAGTACGAGCCGGGGGAGTGGGAGAGAGAGAAGCAGACTCCCCGCCAAGCAGGGAGCCCTATGTGGGGCTCGATCCCAGGACCCTGGGATCATGACCTGAACCGAAAGCAGAGGCTTAACCAACTGAGCCACCCAGGTGCCCCCCTATCTATTCTTCTTTATCCCTGAATCTAATTGTAAGGATAGCTACCATCAATGACCTACTTAGACCCTGATCATGTTGGTACTAAAATGCTTTTGTGAACTTTTTCAACTTTGAGAACATGAGAAAACTCATGGGTTTATAGCATTACAATGGCACCTAAGTTAGTTGGAACAGTTAAAAAAAAAAAAAAAAGCTTATTTTAACTCTAACCCTTGGTTATGTTTTCCTGATGTTAGATAGAACACTAGATGTAACCCTTGAGATAGCTGTAACTGATAGAAGATGTAATGTTAGTGCTACAGTGTGGAAAATGACTCAGTTGTGCCAAAGTTGAATCAAGACATGATCCAAACAAAAGGCATGCCACGTGCAGTGGTCTGCTCTCATGAACTCAGCCACTTATAATGTTCTTCTCCTTGCCGCTGCCCATCAGAATATGACCATTTCCAAATGGTCTCAAGAGTGTTACATCAAACCAGAATTTTCCATGTCTTAATTATGCTTAAGGCTTACTAATATAGGGCTACATTAATAAACCATAAGTCATTACTAACTTAGTAGTTTTGTTGCTCTGTATTGCTTAGGGTGATAAAATATAATAACAATTAGGAATTAAAACGTTTTTGGTGTTCTCTTTAATTCTGCCCCTCAACTACTGATGCTTCAAATCCCAGCACTGGAAATTATAAATTAAGATGCTGCATAGAAGAGAAAGTTATGGAATAAATTAGATCAACAGTGGATAAACTCAACAAGAATAATTCAATTACTACTCTAGAATCTCTTCAGTACCTAAGTTGCCATTACTAATGAGATAGGAAACTGATAATATAGCAACTCTGCCACACTGCTGGAAAACCATATAGTGGCTTTCTATCTGATGTCCTTTCCAAAGGTAGTAGTTAAAAAGAGAGTGGCCTTTGTAGGGATACCTGAAGAAGAAAGTTGGCTCCATCTATTTACCCCTTGTCTCCTTAAAGCTTTAATCCTCAGAAATGAAAAGAGAGTGATGATATCTCATATGATGGCTCTGAGCAATGAATTAGGGCATGTAAATTTCCTAGCACATGGTGAATGATAGTCCATAATAGATATTTTTTAAGTTAGTTCTCTTCCTTCTTCCTTTCTCCACCCACCCTCAAGTACCTACTTTAAGCTGTGGGAATCACACAACCACGGGACAAAACAAAAACCATTCAGATCTCATATTAGCAGGTCTCATTCTGTTGCTCTCTCTTTATATTAGTTTGGTCTATTATTTTTCCTATAGACATTAGAGTTATTGTTTTCTGTTGTATTTCTTCCATGATAATGAATAAAGGGCATTTTGTGACTTTGTGTTTAACACAGTCATAATTCAGCACAGCAATCTAAATAAAATTCATTTTTAAGTGTATAATTCTACAACTACTCTACCTTTATTTGGTGACAGTATATTAGGTCTAGAGTTCATTGTATGCCGGAACACCAAGAAACTCACAATGTAACTGTCTCATCAATTTCAAGTTTAAATGTATCCTAACTGGTCTAACACATCAAATTGTTTGCAGCTGAGAGGCAAGATTTTCTTATGCTCTGGTCTATGTTGAACATCAGAAGGTAAGGTATGCTTTGAGAGTAAAAGAGGTGTATTGAAATGGAAATCCATTATTTCTGTCCACATAGCACTATTTAGTGAATTCACAAATTTATTTATTCAGTCAACAAGTATTAAGAGCCTGCTATGTGCCAGGCACTGAACACTGTTCTGGGGAATGTAGTTGCAGTTATATACTTCTAGAGTTGATTTACAATGCAGAATCTGAAATGTGTTCATAGTTTAATCTACCGAGTATAATCCACCATGATTCTTCTTCTTCCTAACTATAATAAAGATAAAAATAACACATTCTAAGTTCTTACAATAATGCCGGAAACAAGGGCACCTGGGTGGGTCAGATCCCAGGGTCCTGGGATCGAGTCCCGCATCAGGCTCCCCGCTCAGCGGGAAGCCTGCTTCTCCCTCTGCCTGCCGCCCCCCTGCTTGTACACTCTGTCTCTCTCTGTCAAATAAATAAAAATATTTTTTAAAAAATGCCTGAAACAATGCCAAGGGCTTTATTTATCCCATTCACTCTTCACAACATTCATATAAGACAGGGATTATTATAATCACATTTTACCAGATGAAGAAAAGAGCTGTGGAAAGAGTATTTAACTTGTCAAGGCCACCTTGCTAGTAACCAAGAAAGCTGAAATTCAAACCAAATCTGTCTGACTCTGGAGTCCACTCCCTAAAGTCTAAACCAGTGCTATTCAAAGTCTGGTTCTCTGTGGACGGGCAGTATCAGCAATACCTGGAAACTTGTTAGAAATACAGAACTGACTCAAACATAATTTTGGGGAGTGGGGCCAGCCATATGTTTTAATGAGGCTTCCACATGATTCTTGTGTGTGCTAAAGTTTGATAAGCATAACTCTAAAACACTCACTATACACATTGTTCAGTCCTCCTATTTCATAATACACTAATGGTGTCAGGTCAGATTACTGCTCATCCGCATTAAAGAACTTCTAGCCCTCATAATAATTGTCCTTCAGTTGGATTCTATGGGTAGTTAAAATACAACTCTGGAACACTACATCAAAAACTAATGATGTAATGTATGGTGATTAACATAACATAATAAAAAAATAAAAAAACTCTGTACCATATCCTTTAAGTAGGGTGACTATTCATCCTAATTCTCCAGGGACAGTCCTATTAAGCCCATCATGTAATCAACAGTGGCCTCTTTCACTCTCAGAAGTGCTATAATTTAGACCAAAAAATCATATGGTGGCCCTTATAGGGCCTGGCTATCAGTCTGCCCAACATCATGTCCTGCCACTCACCCCCCACTTCTATGTCCTAGCTACAATAATGGCCTTCTTTCAGTTCATTAAAAATCTCAAACTCATGGAAGGGTTTACCACTTCTATTTCCTCTTCCTGGGAGGCTCTTCCTCTAGATCACAGAATGATTTGCTCCTCCTCACTGGCATTTCAAAGGTGGGCTGGTAGGAGCAATCTTCACTGTATACAGGCAATTTTGAGTATTTTAAAATAATAGTAAAAGGAACTAAAATTATGTCTTACTTTTTATTTATTACCATGCACCAGCAAGGTTAAATAATGTTAGTGATACAATACTGCTCATCCTTGAAAAATGTTTTGTTACTTGTTCCTTAATAAACATTGTATACTACAAGGAAGTTAATTTGGAGAACTCCCAAGTACATAGGTGGCCCCCCAACAGACAAACATAGATACTTGAATTTATCTCAAGAGAAAATTCCCAATAGCTACAGAATAGTTATAGCTACAGAAGAGTTATAGCTTAATTTGGGTAGTTCCTGTCTCTAACCTCTGTGTTACCACATATTCCTGAGTTTAGACAACAGATTTAAAATAAATTTTGGTAGCACAGTAATTGTAAAGATGAAGAAATTGACTTGCTTTATTCTGTCATTTTATTTGGCTTCTTGACATGTGATTTGTATTTAAGATTTAAAACATAAGGGGCACCTGCCTGGCTCAGTGGGAACAGCATGTGACTCTTGGTCTTGAAGTCGTGAGTTTGAACGCCATGTTGGGTGGAGATTACTTAAATAAATAAATAAATAAATAAATAAATAAATAAATAAAATTTAAAAAATTTAAAACTAGGGAAATTCAAGGGAGCCAGAATAGCCAAAACAGTCTCAAGAAAAAGAACTAAGTTGGAGGATTCACATTTCTTTTTTAAAATTTTTTATTTAAATTCAATTTAGTTAACATATAGTGTGTTATTAGTTTCAGAGGGGGAATTTAGTGATTCATCAGTTGCATATAACACCCAGCACTCATTACATCAAGAGCCCTCCTTAATGCCCATCCCCCACCCACCTCCCCTCCAGCAACCCTCAGTATGTTCCCTATAGTTAAGAGTCTCTTATGGTTTGTCTCCCTCTCTGTTTCGATCTTATTTTACTTCTTCCCTTCCCCCATGTTCATCTGTTCATCTGTTTTGTTTCTTAATCTCCACATGAGTGAAATCATATGGTTATTTATTTCACTTAGCATAATACACTCTAGTTCTATCCACGTCATTGCAAATGGCAAGATTCCATTCTTTTTGATAGCTGGGTAATATTCCATTATATATATAATATGTAAGAATATATATAATATATATAATATTCCATTATATATATGTGTGTGTGTACACACACACACACACACATACACATCACCTCTTCTTTATCCAGTCATATGTTGATGGACATCTGTGCTCTTTCCATAGTTTGACTATTGTGGACATTGCTGTTATGAACGTTGGGGTGCAGGTGCCCCTTCAAATCACTATTGCTGTATCCTTTGGAAAAATACCTAGTAGTGCAATTGCTGGGTCTCAGGGTAGTTCTATTTTCTACCTTTTGAGGAACCTCCATACTGTTTTCCAGACTTACATCCCCACCAACAGAGGGTTCCTCTTTCTCCACATTATTGTCGACATGTGTTGTTTCCTGAGTTGTTAATTTTAGCCATTCTGACTGGTATGAGGTGGTATCGCATTGTGATTTGGATTTGGATTTCCCTGATGACGAGTGATGTGGAGCATTTTTTCATGTGTCCGTTAGCTATTTGTATGTCTTCTTTGGAGAAATGTCTGTATATGTCTTCTGCCCATTTCTTGAGGATTCACATTTCTTAATTTCTAAGCATACTGCAAAGCTACAGTAATCAAGACAGTGTGGTACTGTCATATGTCAGTGGAATATACTTGAGAGTCCAGAAATAAACATTCACATTTACAATCAATTAATTTTTGACAGAAGTGCCAAAACAATTCAATGGGGGAAAAAGTCTTTTCAACACATGGTGCCAGGACACCTGGATATCTACATGCAAAAGCATAAGGTTGGACCCTCATCTCACATCAACTCAAAGTGGACCAAAGACCTAAAACAATAGCTAAAACTATAAAAGTTTTAGGAAAGAAAAAAACACGGGTGTACATCTTTGTGACCTTGGATTAGGCTACAGTGTCTTAGATATGACAACAACAGTATAAACAACAAAAGAAAAATAGATATCAGGCTTCATCAAAATTAAAAATATTTTTGTGCCTAAAAGGACATCATCAAGAAAATGAAAGACAACACACAGAGTGTGAGAAAATATTTGCAAATCATATGTTTGATAGTGGATTCGTATCTGGAATATATAAAGAATTCTTATAACTCAATAATAAAAAGGCAATTAAAAATGGGCATACAAATGGCCAATAAGAAAATGAAAAGATTCTCAACATCATTAGCCACCAGGGAAATACAAATCAAAATTGCAATAAACTACCACTTATACCCACTACGATGGATAGAATCAAACCGTCAGATAATAACAAGTGTTGGCAAGGACATGAAGAAGTTACAACCCTCATACTTTGCTGGTTGGGATGTAAATGCTGCAGCCCACTTTGGAAAACAATCTGGCAGTTCCACAAAAGATTTTAACATGGGGTTGCCATATGACCAGACAATTCCACTCCTAGGTATATACTTGCCAAAATATAAACATGTTCACATAAAAATTTGTACAGGAATGTTTATAACAGCATTATTCATAATAACAAAACTTTGGAAACAACCCAATTTCCATCAAGTGATGAATGGATAAATAAAATATGGTATATCCATATTATTCAGCAATAAAAAGAATTAATGATATATGTTACAACATGGATGAACATTAAGAATAAGAGGATAAGTGAAAGAAGCTAGTCACAAATGAGAACATAGTCATGATTCCATTCATATTAACTGTACAAAATAAGCAAATCCTTAAACCCAGAAAGTGGTTTCCTAGGGCCAGTGGTAATGGTGGTGGTATGAGGAAACAGGAGTGAGTGATAAAGAACATGGGGTTTCTCTTTTGGGGTGACAAAACATTCTTTTTTTTTTTAAAGTGGGTCCCATGCCCAGCATGGAGCCCAACATGGGGCTTGAAATCATGACCCTGAGATCAAGACCTGAGCTGAGATCAAGAGTGAGACGTGTGACTGACTGGGCCACTCAGATGCCCCAGGGGTGACGAAATGTTCTAAAATTGATTGTGATGATAATTGCACAACTCTATGTGTATACTGAAACCTATTGGATCATACAATTTAAATGGGTGAATTACATGGTATGTGTATCTCAATAAAGCTGCCCCCACAAAAGATTTAAAATAGTGAAACATGGTGCAAACTGTACACTATGTAGGTATGTTATTTTTCCTTTTTTTATAAAAAAAGATGCAATTAAAAATATGAATCCATTACTTTTTCCCCTTTTTTGGTACAGTAATGTTTATTTTATTTTTTAGATTAATTTTGTTACTAGCATGATAACACAGGAAGTTGAATAAGTTTTTTTCATTATGTTTTTTCTGGCCATCATTGTCATCCTTTTCATTGCAAGATTATTATTAAAAATAATTTTGTCTAAAGAGGAGGGGAGTGTTAAAAATTTTTTTACCCTAGATGGCAACTTATTAGAAATGTCATTGGTGCTCAATATTATCATCCAGATTTTTGCTCAAATGTCAGCATTTTAGAGAAGCCATCCCTAAATACTCTATTTAAAATAGATACCACTCCATGTCCCTCCATGACGTCACTTTCTATCCCCTCACTCAGTTTTACTTTCTTCATAACTCTTATGATTATCTGATATCATATTATTTGTTTGTTTACTCTTGTCTCTGCCACTAGAATATTAATTCATTAAAGGGTTATCTATCTTACTCATTCCTGTGCCCTCAATGCATTGTACATATTCAATCAATTTTTGGTGAATAAAAAAAACAAAAAAATATATCTACTGCTTAAATTTCTTCACATAAAAGATTAAAAAGATGGTTTTATCTTTGTGCACTCTTCTCATCAGAGTATTTCCTGTATGCACATTATATGTCTGGATATTCAAAATCCCTTTGTTTAGGAGTCTGAAACACCTGCAAAAGTATGTATGGCATTTTACGCCTTTGCATTATCTTCAGTGAGGTTTATAAGCTATAATTCACTCAACTTTGCAATGTCTCTTTCTTAATGTTATTTAAAAAAAAAACATGTAATTTTTAAAGGTTAATCAGCTTAGATTATCCCAGAATTCATTACTCGGGTCTAGTGATAAAAACCAGCCTCTTCCATTGAACCTACATAATGCTGTATTTTGTTAGACAAATGTTAAAACATTTACTTCTGAAAACTTGACAAATTTTTATAGAAACTACTTCTTTCTTATTGTTGCTTTACCCGTTTTTCAAAATAATCATTGTATTTTTAAAACAAAACAGAACTCTGTTATAATATGGTTCAATATTACAAATGTTTAAGTAGGCCATAGGTCAAATACTGTCCTTCCCAAAATATGACAATCACACATAGTATAAATTTGACCACACTGTTAGCCTATAAACCTTTTGTTAGTCATGTGCTGGTATACGAAAGTTAAGGAAAAAAAAGATATTTTTAAATGTATAGGTATGTTATTATAATATTCCTTCTAGAAAAAGCTTCTAAACATAATGAAATAATCTTTGGAATACTGTTCCAAAAAATCTTTTGAATAGTAAGTTTGGTGGATTTAGATGTTTGTGTATAGATCCTCAACTACTTAACCAAACCAAATCCTGCATTGCAGAATAGTTAACTGCCTTAAATCTATAGAGTCAGAATACCTATGCTTAAATCTCCAACCTACCATTTACTAGCTGCATGACACTGACCAAATTACTTATCTTCTCTATACCTCAGTTTTATAACCTTTAAAGTGAAGATAATAACAGTACCCACGACAAGGGGTTGTGATGAATACATAAGTTAATCCATGTTGAGTATTAAGAACAGTGCTTGTTACAGAGGACACTATCAAAAAGTACTGGCCATTGTTTTTAGGTTGAAAGGAAAAAGACATTTAAAATTAAAGAGTCTTAGTTAACATTAATGCAGCATTAAAAATAAAAAGACATCATTTCACACATTTTAATATAAAATTAGTAAGAGGACTTTATCTTAGGTTCAGTCTTTCTATGTGTAATTATATCTTATTTGTGCAGCTAAAGTAATGGCTTTCTAAAATGAAAATTTATGCAGAAGCCTGAAAGATGCAAGAATATTTTCTTATACTGTTGCAGCCTAGTAGAAAAAAGGCCCTCCTGCTAAGTTTAGACTAGACGCTTTTCTTAAACAGTCACATATTTCTTCATTAAACTGTTTTTTAATGGCCCTTTTGATGACTGCCAGTTTCCTCCACAATAAAAGAAGTTTTGACCTGTGAATTCATTTTTTTAAATCTAGTAATAACTTTGAATACATTAACTGAGCATCGTGAACCAAATAAGGAGCCAATTAGTTGTATTTTCCATCATCTGAATGAAACACGAATGAATCAACTTCATCACTAAACTTAAAAGGCTGTCTTCATTGGCAAAGAAGTCTAAATATTGTTCTGCTAATTCAAGTTCCTTTTAGAGAATAAGGAAAGTCGAATTATCTGTGACCTAAAAACAACTGAGTTTCATTTTCCCTTTCCCCGCTCTGCGAAGGCGAGTCAAGTGATCTAGTACCGTTCTACAGTAGCAGTCTCCAGAAAATTACTGTAAGGACTCATACTTAGAGCACTGCCTATAAATTAAGACCCTGTACAGTATTCATTTTCATAAATAGACACTTTATTTTTCCTTCATCATTCATTCTTTATTTTCCTTTCCCACTCATTTAGATATTGGGACGACGTGATGAATGCATCTACTCATCAAGCTACCATCGTTGGTAAATATACCTCACAGATAATCAACTCATCAACTAGTAACGACAAGTCAGAAAAGAGACAACCATGAGTAAGTCTGTAATCTTAGGGCAAACACTCTCCAACCATATTTGCTTTTTATAAAAGCACATCCCTTTCCTTCAAACATTTAGTTTTTGTAGATATCAACTAAGAATATTTCAAAAATACACACATCAAACACAACATCAACATTTTGTGCCCCTCTAGGTAGTGTGAGAGGTACACTGAGCCGAACAGGAAATAGAGTTTGTCTCAACAAAGCATATGGGGAAAAAATCCTCATTTTCAGCATTTTTATGTGCACTTTCTTTGAGGTTACAAAAGAGAAAGTGAAATATCAGTTTTAACTTTAAATGTGTCACCACAGCTTTGGAGATTTTCATATTATAAAATTAACAACTCAATTGGTATTTTTGATTATTCACAGTTGAATGTTTAAATGCACATATTAATCTGTATCAATAGATTCAGATGGCCTTTCATTTTCCTAATTATTTGCTTACATTGTTGCTAAAGTATAATACATACAAGGTCTAATTTTAAATACCCTGATTTGAAAATATTTCTATAGCTGTTGTTTTTATAGAATTCACTTTTTTAAAGAAGTTGAGGAATAATGCAGCTAATGATATAAAAGGTAAAGATAATTAAACCATTTAATGTTTAAAAGCAATTAATTTACTGGGCAGCTAACTAAAGAGAGTACAAAGCCCTTATTTTTAATACTCACAGGTTCTATTGTGAATATTTGTTCTGTTGCATACTTTTCTGTCAGGCAAAGTCTCCGAGTTGGGAATGGGCCCTGTCAAGTCTCTGAAAATCGATTGTTCAAAAATCTTAATTATAAGAAAGTAAACAAAGAGCCGGTTGAAGTTGTGCAGAGTTCTAACGAGTTAATGTAACAAAACTTGAGCAAAGTCAACCCTCTTCAAAGCCAGCAGGCTCGGCTCTGACAGTCATCCATCAAACTGAAGGTCTCCTTAATAAATGCCAATTATAGTGCATATACGCACAAATGTGGCAAGCATAAGCCATGGGATCATTTCCTTCCGAGAAAACTAGTGACCAAAAAAACACCCAGGCAGTGTAAGCAACCAGCCCACCCGACAGTAAGGTTTGCTCCTGATTGGAATACTAACCAGCATTATTTCTCTCTCTTTGGAAAAGTTCAGAACCACACAGAATTTTGTTTGGGGTTATACAAATTCCTTCACAATTTGTATAGAAGTCTAACATAACTTTTTAAAAGCCATGACATGCCCATAATGTATACAGAGTCTCCGACTTCCGCCGTAAGCGAGGCTTTTTCCTAACTTAATCATACTCAAATTTCACCCCTTTTAAAGATCCTGATTCAAAAATGTTCACTCATTCTCCACAGTCCACAAATTTATACCATCTCTTCCTGTGGTATTTTATGTGCATAAATTAAAAAAGAATGGCCTGCAATAAGGATTAAAAGGTTGAAAAAAAATCATAGACTTTCTAAATTTAGTTTCATTTTTCTTATTTTTACTGTCAAAATATGTGTGTTAACAAACCATATATATTTTCCTATACTCATAAAATAATCCATTTATGTTAACTTTATTACCTAGAGGAAATGCTGGCTCAACTTAGATAGGAAGCTGTATTGTAGACTTAGTATCATATCACTATGTAACTCAGCATCTATGACAGATAAATATATAAGAACTCTTGAGAAATAACAAAAATATGCCTTCACTTGTACATTAGCTCTCATTGTGGAATTCCCACCATTATATGATTCCCAACTTTCAAAAATGTTTCTCTGATGCCTTTTTCATTATCTAGCTGGCCAGAGCTTGAGCCCATCCTCAAACAGTTTTCTTAGAGGCATTTGATGACATCAAGGGGTGGGGAAAGAACGTTCTTAAAGTGTATGGACACAGATCTTTTGTCCAGAAGCACAGGCCCAGATTTTATACCACAGCATTATTTCTTTAATAGAGATAGATGGGATTTCAAAAAGAAGGGCTGTATCCTCCTATGATGACAGAGATAATTAATGGTGTAAATGAAAATGTTTGTGTTTGATATTTTTTATGCAAATAGATTAGAATGGTCTGCATTAGCCCCAAGTTGATGTCTTATCTAATTGCCCTTTAAAGTGACATCTTCCATCACACATGCAGACCCGTGCTAAATTCATTTATTTCTATCTTGCCTGAAATTATGATGAATGGTCTGAGCTCCATTCAATTATTTAAAATGTGCAAAGAAACAGAAACAATGAAACTGGCAAAGCCCTCTACATTCTTAGGAACAATTTAGGCTAATTAGCATCAACTTCTCCCCCATTCATCATACCCCTTTAGAAATATAAACAAACTGTCAGCTCTAACCTAACAAACAGATCACTGAGCTACTTAACACAAATTATTCTTACATGAAAAGCTCCTTCTCAGGCAATATTCTCCTTTAGGGCATCTGGGAAGCTGAGCTATCAAAATTGAAGACATATGTTCCAGTCAAACTCAACTCCTGGATTGTAATGATCGCTGTTGTGACAGTTTTCAGTCAGCATACTTGCTGCTGGCAACACAGCCCCAAGCTCCAGTGAAGCAAAAGTCAAATGGAATGATGCAAGCAGAACCCTAGATGCAGAAGAACACCTCCTCACACTACCCACCACAATTTAGTTAGCCGGTCTCAATTCTTACAATGTCCTATTGCAGCTCAAAGTTTTGCTACATTTGCTTTGGGGGCAACTGGGAGAGGGGAAGGTAACAAATATGGTCTTCGACAAGACAGTGGATTTCATAATGTATTATTGTTCATTTCTATATTCAGTGGAAGCCTGTAAGTTGTTGCCTATCATTTCAGAGAAGGTAGAGAGGATGTACTTGTAAGGGTCCAGATAGAGAGAAATCTAGCTTGCAATAGATTACCTATGTCTCCTCAAATGGACTTAAAAACTCTGAACTTCTTCCTTTTAACTAACAGGAATATAAAAAGTATTTAACCCTTTACATATTAGAACTCTGTGGTTAAATCCCTGCCTGGATTTGGACCAAGCTAATCTTTTCTTCATTTGCTCAAATGCAGTCACATATACATACAGTTGATTCTTATTATTTGCAGTTGGCATGTTCTATAAAGTTACTGTGCATGCAGAATGAGGGAATACTGAACCTACTGCTCCTAGAGGAAATACAAGATTAAGTTCCTGCAAGCCCCAGTTCACAACCTTTTCATCAGCCAATCAATATATAACCTATTTTTAAAAGATTTTATTTTTTTTAAGATTTTATTTATTTATTTGTCAGGATGAGAGAGAGCACAAGCAGGGGGAGCAGCAGAGGGAGAGGGAGAAGCAGGCTCCCTACAGAGCAGGGAGCCCGATGCAGGACTCGATCCCAGGACCCCAGGATTATGACCTGAGCCGAAGGCAGATGCTTAACCAACTGAGCCACCCAGGCGTCCCAGTATGTAACCTATTTTATATGTGTTTCCATTTAAAGACACCATATTTAATATATATTGTTGATTTATTGATGCTGACCTCACAACCAACAACACTGTAACTCATGCTGAAGGAAGCTTGTCTAATGTGTATTTTCTCATAGGGCACATGACAGCCTTCTTGCATTTAGAAACACCGGACAGCACTTCAGCACTATGCTTGAGGGCCATTTTAACAGTGAAATCACCAATCAAAAAGCACGAGAATATGAAAAGTGTGGCACTAAATAGACCATGAAAGGTTCACTTGTTCTTGGTACAAGAGTTGACACAGGAAGGCAGAGCATCATCTTGTTTAACCTTAGGGGACCTCGGTGCTTCAGATGACTCAAATTTTTCACCACTCTGCACTTGTCTGTGAATTCCATAAAAGCACCATGAGTATTGATTTTGAGGTTACAAATAAACTTTATCAAGTAGGCAAAATCACAAATACTAAATCTGCAAATAATGAGGATCTACCATACATGCATTTATACATATTTTCTCCTGTCAGATTTCCTACTTAAGATCTTTGAGTTTCTTCTCTCTGTAAGCAAAGGTTACAGACTGAAAGTAAAGCAAAGCCTTCATGAGATAACCGATAAAGGGGGTGGCCACAAACTTCCTGATGACATGGTAAGCCACAAAGGCCTACAGATATGTTTCTGGTTTTTAGCATCCCAGAAACATGAACATTGATGGCACCTATAACTACCGCAATAATAGCATCAACCCATACCCAGCCCATTCTACACAGTACTGTGTACGGTGTCTTTACCTTATTACAGCACTTGAATTACTGTTATTTGCTCTGCTGAATAGTTGTTATTGCTAGCAGCCATCTCCCCAATCCTCCTACTAAGTAGGTCTCAGATTTCTCACCATGCTGTTTATGTTGGGTGATCTTCAGGAGTAATCTCTTGGCCTTTAAGCTGATTAGTGCACGTTGTCCCCTTAGCCACAGTGACTCCTTTAAGGATGAGTACATGATTTAGCTTGGGCTAATGACACACAAGGAGATATTTGCTTAGTACCTGTAGCAAAAATGATTCATCCCTGTGACAGCCACGGCAAGAACCAGCCTCAGGATAAAACAGGCACTACAGAAAGTAGAGCAGAGAAATGTAAAGAAATGGAGTCCTTGGTGATACCATTGAGCTACTGGGGAAAGTCTTACATCTATCCCCACTCTATTTTAAAAAGTTTTCAATTCAATAACTCATAAATGCCCTTCATTGTTTAAGGCAATTTGGGTAAGATTCTGTTTTTCTTGTACCCAAGAGAATTCTGATATATTTATGTGCTAGTTTTTACCCCCTGTTCCTAACACACACACATACACACACACACACACCAATTACGTGAATTATCTTTTGCTCATCTTTTTATATACTCTTTACCTTCTGGCATTCATGAGTAATAATAGTAGCCACTGATAAATATATTGAACTTAATTAGTAGAATGGAGAATACCTTCCATGGATATAATCATAAACAGTACACCATGTTAGAATGGTTAACCGAATGGCTGCTACCGTATTGCTACTCGCCCGTGAGAACTACTTGTTATGATTACCTTAAATATACATTTACATTCTGCACATCTGTATTATAGAAGATCAAAACCTTAATATAACTGAGCGAGAATCATTTTTTACTTTATCAACTAAAATTACAAAGATAGCATGATCTTGTCTCCGGCCCACTCCCCAAAGCAGGATAACTTAGGAATACTTTTTCTTCAGGATTCCTAACTCCAGTGTCTCTAAATTGGGATAAAATTAATAGAGCTGAATGTTACCCAAGCATTCATAAATGTAAAATAATATGCCACTTTTTAAAGTTCCTGCCCAGCCTTTTCTTTCTCTATGGGTGGTTTTAACAGCCATGGTTATTTGTGGATGCAAAACTGTGTGTATAATAAATTGCAACTGCAATTGACTAACCTCAGAACGAGTGACAAGTGACTAATTACTCCCACAGGTGGCCAACTGCTTTGGCAATTAGCCCATTATGGGTAAAATTCATTGCGTGTAAGAAAGAGGCTTCCTTTTCAAAATATCCACTCCTCCTTTTTGGAGGATGAATGGAGGGGAGAGGACTTACAGGGGAAAAAAGTGGGGAGGGGATGAAGGGATAATGGGTAGATGGAAAAATTAATGGTTTCTTCAATAAACAAACCATTTAATCTGAATTTTTCTTCCAAGGTGGTGGAATTCTACCCAACCACGTCCTACCAAAAAACCCTTAGTAATAACCTTAAAGAGAGTTCAGGCCATCTAGCTAAACATTTCAAATAATTCTAAGGTCATCTGCCATGAACAAATATTTTCTCTTTAGTTTACTATATATTTCAGAAATCTTTGAGTGAGACTCTAGCAATTTTGGAGACTATCATAGCCCATTTTTCATAGCACATAGCAAATAACATAACAGAGTTGTGTCTAAATGTATGTTTTTCAGTTACTTATCTATAATTACACTATTTCATTAGCTTCCTATTAAAATGTTTTTAGGTCCTAGGTAACATTCCTACATCACAGCAATATGGTCAAGTGTAGAATTTAGAGTTTAAAAGATTTCCTTCCAGAACAGACTTTAATCAAGAATGAGGCATTAAATTGTCCATACTACCCAAAACAATCTAAATATTCAATGTAATTCCTACCAAAAGTCCAATGGCATTTTTTTTTACAGGAATAGAAAAATCAATCCTAAAATTTATATGGGGCCAAAAAGACCCTGAGTAGCCAAAGTGATCTTGAGCAAAAAATACAAAGCTGGAGGCATTACACTGCCTGATTTTAAAATATACTACAAAGCTACATTAATTAAAACAGTATGGTACTGGCATAAAAACAGATATGTACACCAACAGAACAGAATAGAGAGCCCAGAAATAAATGCAATTATAGTCACCTGATCTTTGACAAAAGTGCGAAGGATACACGAAGGAGAAAGGAGTCTCTTCAATAAATGGTGTTCATAAAACTGGACAGTCACATACAGAAGAACAAAGTCAGACACATATCTCACACCACATAGAAGAATCAATTCTCAATGTATTGAAGACTTAAATATAAGACCAGAAACTGTAAAACTACTAGAAGAAAATACAGGAGAAAATCTTCTTGACATTGGTCTGGGTAATGATTTTTTTGAATATGAACCCCAAAGCACAGAAACAAAAGCAAAAACAGACAAGTGGTTCTGCATCAAACTAAAAAGCTTCTGCATAGGAAAGGAAACAATCAACAGAGTGAAGAGATAACCTATAGAATGGGAGAAAATATTTGCAAACCACCTCATAAGGGGTTAAAATCCAAAATATATAAGGAATTCAAATAACTCAATAGCAAGAAAAAAAAAAAGTAACCCAATTTAAAATGGGCAAAGGACCTGAATAGATATTTCTCAAAAGAAGATATACAGGTATATGCAAAGGGGTTCAACATCACTAATCATCAGGGAAATACAAATCAAAACCAATGTAAGATATCACCTCACACCTATTAGGATGGCTATTATTAAAAAACAAAAACAAAAGATAAGTGTTGGCAAAGCTGTGGTGAAATAGGAACCCTTGTAAACTGTTGGTGGGAATGTAAAACAGTGCAAGGACTATAGAAAAGAGTATGGTGGTTCCTTAAATAATTAAAAATAGAACTACTATATGATCCAGCAATCCCAGTTCTGGGTAAATATCCAAAGGAAATGAAATCAGTATTTCAAAGAAATATCTGTACTTCCATGTTCATTGCAGCATTATTCACAATAGCCAAGATATGGAAACAAACTATGTGGATAATGGATGAATGGATAAAGAAAACGTGGTGTACACACACACACACACACACACACACACACACATACACACACAGTGGAATACTATTCAGCTTTGAAAAAGAGGAACTATTGTCTTTTGTGGTTACATAGTTGAACCTGGAGGACATTATGTTAAGTAAAATAAACCAGACACAGAAACACAAATACTCTATGTTCTCACTAATATGTGGTATCTAAAAAAGTCAAACTCTTAAAAGAAGAGAGTAGAATGGTGGTTATCAGGGGCTAGGGAGAATGGAGAAATGTTGGTCAAAGGTACAACGCTTCAGATATGCAGGATAAACAAGTTCTGGAGATCTAATGTACCACATGGTGACTGTAGTTAACACTACTGTATTGAATACTTAGAATTTGCTAAGAGTATAGATCTTAAGTGTTCTCACACCAAAAAAAGGTAATTATGTGAGGTGTGGATGTATTAATTAGCTTGATTGTGGTAACCATTTCATAATATATTCATAGATCAAAACATTATATTGTATATACATATTTTTAAAGATGTTATTTATTTATTTGCCAGAGAAAGAGAGAGAGCACAAGCAGGGAGAGTGGCAGGCAGAGGGAGAAGCAGGCTCCCCACTGAGCAAGGAGCCCAACAAGGGACTTGATCCCAGGACCCTGAGATCATGACCTGAGCTGAAGGCAGATGCTTAACTGACTGAGCCACCCACATGTCCCATTATGTTGTATATTTTAAATACATACCATTTTTATTTGCCAATTATATCTCAATAAAGCAGGAAGGAAGAAAAAGAATTATGCAGTTTTTCTAAAGACATAAATAGCAACTCTGATTGGTTTCTCTGTTCACTCCTGGTGGGTCTCTGTGAGGACAAGACTAGTAGTGCTGAAGCAATCAAACACAAACAGGCACTATACACACCAGACTGGGCAAAACCTAGACTCTTCATTACCATTCAGTAATGAATGCCTGTTAGTATGAAAAAGATGAAAACCTTGACAGTGTCCAGTTTGGTGAGACTTGGGAGACACAAGCAGCAAAATGATGGCATTTATCAGAATATATAAACCAAATTTATTTGACCCACAAATTCACTTTTAGGGAATTATCCTACAGTAAATGAGTTTGTACACAAACCCACATACTTAACACAAACATTCACACATACACAAAATACAATCACATACAATCACATCCACACCTATACACAGGTATACATTCTCTCTCTCTCTCACACACACACACACACACACACACACACACATCCAGATGAATATACTATATTTGCAGGGTGCTTATTGTAGCATGGCTGGTAATAGCAAAAAATAAAAAATGGAAACAAGCTCAATATCATCAGTGGTGACTGCTTGAATAAACTATGGTACATAAGTACAACAAAGTAGAGTACTAGTGTCTAGTTTTAAAAAAAAAACGAAATAGCTCTACATGTGGAAATGCAAAATATATGTTCAACATGGAATATAGACTCTATCAGAGCAGGAATTTTGTGTTTTGATCACTGCTATATCCCCAGGGTTAGGAATAGTGTTTGCCACATATGTACACAGTAAATATTGTTGACTTGAAATAATTATGTTATTCAGTAAAAACATATTGAAGAAAGGGCATGAATAAAAAAGATACCTATGGGGCACCTGAGTGGCTCAGTTGGCTAAGCATCTGCCTTTGGCTCAGGTCATAATCCTAGGGTCCTGGGATCGAGCCCCATGTTGGGATCCCTGCTCAGTGGGGAGTCTGCTTCTTCCTTTCCCTCTGCCCCTCCCCCTGCTTGTGCTCTCTCTCGCTCACTCTCTCTCAAATAAATAAAATCTTAAAAAAAAAGATACCTATGAACAACACCTTGACCAGGTGTTGAAAATTAGCATCTCAAGTGAGACACATGAACATGTGAGCCTCTGGTTGTGATATCCTAGAAGAATACAATATCACTTATACAGTATTCCACACAAGAAGGCATAGCCAGTAGCTAATCATGAAGAAACATCAGGCAAATCCAAAATGAGATTAAATTATTAAATTCTTCAAAAATGTCAGTGTTATTAATACCAAGGAATAGTTGAAGAATTGTTCCAGATTAACAGAGACCAATGAGATGTAACAAGATAGTGTAATACATGGTCCTAAACTGATACTAAGGGGGGAAAAATTCTATAAAGTACATTGTTGGATCAATCTTACAAACACACTGGATCAGTGACAAATTTATTGACATTTTATCAAAACTGATGACTGTATTATGCTTATGCATATCCTTATTCTTGGGAAATGTGCACTGAAATATTTAGAGGTTCCTATAGAATGAATATGTCCTCCCAAAATTCTTAAGTTAAATCCTAATGCCTAATTGTAAGGGTATTATGTGGGGCCTTTGAGAGGTGATTAGGTCATGAAGGTGGAGTGCTCATAAATAGGAGTAGAGCTCTTATAAAAGAGATCCTAGAGAGGGGTGCCTGGGTGGCTCAGTCAGTTAAGCAGTTGGACTCTTGATTTCAGCTCAGGTCATGATCTCAGGGTCATAAGATCAAGCTCCGCACTCAGTGGGGAGTCTTCTTGAGATTCTCTCTCCCCCCGCACTCTTCCCCCCACTCATGTGTGCACTCTCTAAAATAAATCAATAAATCTTTAATAAGTAAATAAATCATAGAGAGCACTCTCAAACCTTCCCATGTGCGGACAGAGCAAGGAGACAGAAAGCTATCTATGAACCTTGAAGCAGGCCCTCACCAGACACTGAATCTACCGGTGTTTTGCTCAAGAACTTCCCAGCTCCTAGAATTGTGAGAAATAAATTTCTGTTGTTTAAAAGCCACCCTGTCCATGGCATTTTGTTAGAGCAACCCAAATGGACCAAGACAGAAAATAAAGGCCCACAATGTCTACAGTTTATTTTCAATTGGTTCAGACAAAAATAGTATCAATGGATGGGTAGGTGGATGGATGAATGGATGGATTATTTATAAATAGGTAGACAGGCAACTATAGAGAACAAATGATAAATCAAATGGGGCAAAATGTCAGCAGTGAGTTTAGGTAAAAGTTCTTTCTAAAATTCTTGCAATTTTTTTATAAGTTTGATTTTTTTTCTAAATAAGAACTTCCCTGTAATTTCTGGAAGTAAATACCAAAAAAAAAAAAAAAATGTTCACGGTATTTACTTCTAGGGAATGAAAATAGAGGGATTCTGGGGGGGGAAGGGGAGATAAGATTGTTGAGAGGGAGAAGGACTCTTAGCTTTCATTTAATATCCTTTTATACTCTCATAATTTAACATATACATGTGCTACCTTTGTAATAAGAATGCCTAATTAATTTTAAAGCCAGCAGCTTGCAGTCATAGGAAGTGTGTGGCCTTTGGAGTCAGACAGACCTTGGCTGAAATCCCATTAGTGCCCACTTTACTCAGGGTGTGGCCTTGATCAAGTCAAGTAATTTCTTTGAGTGTGAAATTCCTTAGACAACCTGGTTTCCAGTCCTAGCTCTGTCACGAACCCACTGGGGAATGTTAGGTCGTTTCACACACCTGGGCCTGTCTCTTGTCTATAAAATGAGAGAACACAACCATGATTTCTTTTCAAGTCCATTTTTCCAGCAAAAGAAGTTTGGTTTCCCAGGATATTATCTCCTAAACAGAAAGAGCTCTAATTTTTTTCATTCACATGAAGAAAAGATGATCTACCATTCTTTGGGCCGATGACTGTAACATAAACTTCTAAGAGGACTTAAAATGTTTTTTAAAACGTTTGGCGTTGAGGCCACACTGATTTGTAATAACTTGGACTTCACCAGAGCTGGGGCAGAGGGTATGGTATCCTTTCCCTGTTCCTTCTCCTCCCTACCTTCCCCAGGGAGCATTTCTCAGCCTTTCTCTGCGAGTCTACCTAAAACCCTCCTGGGGCAAACATCAGAGAGTTCCTAACCCAGTAGGGCCCTGTTCTCACGTCTTTCCCCTTAACGTTTAAACCTGTGCATTGCTGAAAGGAAATTTAATCCATATGCTTCTGAGTAATTTACACTTAACACATCAAAATATTCCGTTGTAACAGTCATTTGTTGTCCCAAGAATCCTCTTGAGTCTTGTTAAGGCCTTTTATTCTTAGCAGTCTCAGTTTAGCAGTTATAAATGGAATGTGAACTCCAGAAGGATAGTTCTTTCTCCTTATTATTCATCACTCATTTGGTAGACCTTGCCAAGTTTTCTTTTCCTCCACCTTAGGTAAGAAAGTCTTTGTTCTAAGATGCTTCTTACATTCTTTTAGTTACATAATCAGGATGTTAATAATTACTATTTGCAGCCATCAACAGAGGCTCTGTTCTAGGAACTTATATGTATCTTTTTTAACCTTCCCATTGAGATAAGCATAATTTTTTCCCTACTTTTCCAGATTTAGAACCCAAAGCTATAAGAGATTAAGTAATTGGCCTAAAATCACATAACTGATAAGAACACCTAGGTGTGGGGCGCCTGGGTGGCTCAGTTGGTTAAGCGACTGCCTTCGGCTCAGGTCATGATCCTGGAGTCCCGGGATCGAGTCCCGCATCGGGCTCCCTGCTCGGCGGGGAGTCTGCTTCTCCCTCTGACCCTCCCCCCTCTCATGCTCTCTGTCTCTCAGTCTCTCTCTCGCAAATAAATAAAAAAAATCTTAAAAAAAAAAAAAGAACCTAGGTGTGACTTACTGCAAACATGGCACTGCATTCTTTCTAAGTTAGATTAAAAATAAACAACAGGTGATGGTCCAGTTTCCATAGCTAGAGGCTTTGTTACATCCAAAAGAGTATAGAGGCCTTATACCCTTGCTTCCTTGGCAATCTTTATTCATCCCAGTTCAAATGTCATATCCTCTTTGAAGGTTTCAATCTTCTTTGCTTTCTTACACATCCTTCTTTGTCATATCACACTGTAACATAATCATTTTTTCATGTCTGTTTTCCTTTTAGACTACGCATTTCTTGAGTTCAGGGTTATGTCTTATTCATTTTTGTCTTCCCAGAGCCCAACCCAGAGTAGATGCTTAACAGATGTCTGTCAAATTGGATAGCTCTTATTTAAGATTGAGGTGGAAATGCCATTCATTGATTCATTATTCATTCTAGGTACTGGAGATAGGACAAGTTGAAACAAGCGGATTACCTCTTCTACCCAACACTACTCGGGTTGGAGGCCTACTTCTCCACTCCCTATTGACTGTATCTGTATATTCCCTTTGGAGCCCAGATCAGTAGAGTATAGCTGTACACTGGAGACAGTCTAATAGAGTTGTCAAGTGAATGACTCTGCAGTCAGCCCATCTAACTTTGAGCAATTTACTTAACCTCAGTTTCTACATGAATGGAATGAGGAAAATAAAGTACCTATCTGACTGGGTGGTTGCAAAACACAATTTATATTATAGACATTACATGTAAACTTAGAACAGTGCCTAAAAGACAGAGTTCAGTAAATATTAGCTATTTGTTACCATTCTCTGTATCAACCAACCCATTTGTTCTGCTTTCACGGCTACCCAATCTAATTAGCCATTATAAAATAAGAAATTAAATAAAACAATCTAATATGATGATTTCACAAATATACTTTTGTGGTGAAAGGCTTTTATTGCTTATTACAAAGTACGTGTTGATTCTACGTAAAAAGGCACAGACCAAACAGGTGTGAGGATTTTTATACAAGCACAATTATTTTTATTACATATAATTTATTATTTGTTTCAGGGGTACAGGTCTGTGATTCATCTGTCTTACACAATTCACAGTGCTCACCGTAGTACATACCCTCCCCAGTGTCCATCACCCAGCCACCCCATCCCTCCCACCCCCCACCACTCCAGCAACCCTCAGTTTGTTTCCCGAGATTGAGTCTCTTATGGTTTGTCTCCCTCTCTGGTTTCATCTTGTTGCATTTTTCCCTCCCTTCCCCTATGATCCTCTGTCTTGTTTCTCAAAATCCTCATATCAGTGAGATCATATGATACTTATCTTTCTCTGATTGACTTATTTCACTTAGCATAATATCCTCTAGTTTCATCCACGTGGTTGTAAATGGGAAGATTTCATTTTTGATGGCTGTATAATATTCCATTGTATATATACACCACATCTTTATCCATTCATCTGTTGATGGACATCTAGGCTCTTTCCATAGTTTGGCTATTGTGGACATTATACAAGCACAATTATTAATTGACCAGACATAACTCTCATATCTGTAATTTCTCCCAACATAGATATACCTCTTTTTTTTCACCTCTAAAACTTCCAAGGCTTAAAATGTATGTTTTTGTTTTTATTTTTCTCCTTTCTTATTTCTTCTTAGTTTTCTTCTCTGACCCTGTGTGATCACACAAATGTTGATGAGGCCAAGGTCATAAACTCATTCCCTTTGTAAATCAGATTGTTCCCTGTTTATTGGCTGCAGAATATACCCCAATTCTTGGCTAATGTTACTAATAAAAATAATGTATCACAAGAGATGCCAGTGGGTAAGGATACCAGCCTATGCTTTAAAACCCTGGGGTATCTATTAAAATGTAATAGCTAGGTAAATGGAAGCTATTCACATACAAAGACATAATTTTAATTGATAAAAATTTGAAAAAAGTAAATGTTCAGTAATAGAAGAATGGTGTAATAAACTTCATAGTTGAACAGTGGATTTTAAATGATGGCTTGCAAAGATTTTTAAGTAACTTTACAATATAATGATAATTTTAAAAAGCAGAATACAGAAATTCATTTAATGATGTTAAATTATGCACTTAAATATGTTTATACAGACACCTACATATATACAGGAAAAGCAAAAGAAGACAATGCACTAAAATGTTAACAGTGCTTATACCTGAGTAATGAAATGACCTATGGGTGATATTTATTTTCTTCTTTATCATCAATAGTACTGGTTTTGACTTTTATTGACTGTGTTAAATGCCTTATGCGAATTCCCTCACATTTCAATTTCCTCGTCTGTAAAATAAGGACAATGAGAATATCTGTTTCACAAGTATTATAATGTATCAGTTGAGATAACAGATACAAAAATAATTGAAAAATTTTAAAGTATGTTTAAATCTTAAGTTATTGGAAAACAATATAACTTTATTTTATGTATGAATTGCAGCAATTAGGACAAGAAAATTTACTTTGTTTAAAAAGTATAAAAAATTGTAATACATGTGGGGCTCTTTCTTCTCAGATTTTTGCCCAGTTCTTTAGGATTTCCTGCTCCTTTACCTCCCCTAGCTGTGCATTGTTGTCAATGGGAAGGCTGGGGAATATTTAAAAGGGTGGTAGTTTAAGGCAGGGGATAGAAGAGGGATCAAATAAAAAGTTCAGAACTGTATGCCACCATTTTGGCCAAATAACGGAGAGTGAGGCCAAACACCGAAGCACAGGAAAGAGGTTTGGAATCACTCATGCACCAAATAAAACAGATAATGAACATCTCAGTTTTCTGAACATCAAATCAGCAATGACTTTAGTCAGAGGTGGTCTGAATGAAAAAGTGCAAGCCTAAAGGACTAGAAGGAAATGAGATGTCCGTCCGGAATACAAAACAGAAGCCCAATGTGTCCTTGTGGGGCTGGAGGTGTGGGGCTGGAAGTGTGGGTCTTTTTTCTCAGAGTCAAATCAACACAATGCAAACCAAACTGCAGCAGAAATGCTTTTCTGCATGTTTTCCATCTTAGACTGTGCTTTTTAATTTTAAGAAAGAATGAACAGAGTCAGCGTGGGAATAAATCAAGCTATCCATTCCAAAAGGAAAAAAAAACCCCAGATATCCTAAATTATTAAAATGAAGAAACCAAGTGATCTCAAGCATAACACAGATTACTTATCATAAAGAAAGACATAAAGGTCTACTAGTAGAATAGAATAGAATTAATAGAATTCTCAGTAGAAGTCAAAAAAGTGGTAGACTATTATGAAGGCTCATTTCATCACAAATCCAAAATGCTCCGAGATGGAATTAACTTGCTAATGCTGTCTTACCATGTAGATGTTAATAGCGCTATACACTAAAACAATAATAAGATCATGTCACTCAACAGCACTAGCACATCATTAGTAATTTCAGGTATAGATATTCAAAGTATACCAAAAGTATACAATGTTCTAAGAATTGATTCAGAAAATGTGCTCTGGAAATGAAAAGAATGTTCTTAGCTAAATAGCTTCTAATTTTTCCTTTATTTTTATTTATCAAGGACATATAATTCCTACTAAGTGCTAGTCACTATTCCAAGAATGTTACTCATTCACTCCATATAACATCTCTATAATGTATTAGTGATGGGCACATTCTGCATGGAGCACTGGGTGTTATGCACAAACAATGAATCATGGAACACTACATCTAAAACTAATGATGTAATGTATGGGGATTAACATAAGAACAAAAAAATTAAAAAATAAAAAATAAAAAAATAAGAAAGAAACTGAAGCAGAGAAAGGTTAAAGTGCTTGAGGTGTACCCAAGAGCACAAAGCTAAGAAGTGAAGTTTCCAGGGTCCAAACCCAGGATTCCCTTTCTTATGACTATAATATGTATTCACATACTTAGCAAGAACACAACGGGAAGTCTGAGAACCACAGAGAAATGGAAATATGTGAGAGTCAGTTGTAGATCCTAGTAAAAGTGACAAGTCTCAGTTTCCTGGGAACAGTCCAAATTCATACCTATAGTCCCAATGTAATTACTAATAGCATCCCTTGTCACTTTCACTAGTGTCCAAGTTTGGGCAATAAATTATAGAGTGACCTGTTAGAAACACCCTATTCTACTACCATGGTGGGGCTCTTAAGCCTTGTTATCCATAAAATTCTCTACCTATAAAATGAGAGTGTTAATGTTTGCTCTCTTTCTGCCTTCCAAGATGATATTATTGTGGCATTATGGAGAATCTAGATGTAAGACATTTGGACATATTACAAATGTCAGATAGCTGTATAGGAACTTCCATACTGCTGGGTTCCCATCCTGTACAGTGCCTGAACGTGGACGCTTTACATTTGTTAATGGACTCATTGCCTATGAGTACATAATGCCTTTTTTATTATTTACAGAACAAGCATTTGTGATAGAAACCTTGGTGTCAGGATAGAATACAAACAAACAAATCATTGAGCCACTCTTAACCATCATTACTGAACCAGAAACTATGTCAAGAAACTTGAAAAGGGAGCTTTGCTAATTTCATTATACAATATCCACTTTATGGTTGACTCATTATTTCCACATAAGCAAGAAAAATGAGCAGAATAAAAAGAATAAGCTGTTTTGTTATTTAAAAGACAGTTTATAAGGCTAGTACTGCTAAGTAACTTATCAGAAAGAAAAGCTATGGATTCTTTTTACAAAAGAAAAAGTATACTGAGACATTGCTGCTATAGCAATGAGTTGAAATTCAAGAAAATCACTTATTTATTGAGATTTAAAAGGTGTAATCATTGGGATGTATCTGGGTGTGTGTGTGAGAGAGAGAATCTCTTTGTATTCTGGCTTTTTGGTATGAAAATTCATAAAAACAGAAGGAAGAACATCTAAAATGTGTAAAAGTATATATCCTTATCTTTTTGTATCTTTCCTCAGTTCTCAACTTTTGTTCCCTGCCTTCCATCCCTTCACTCCCTCACACTAATTTCTTTTTTTTTTTTTAAGATTTTATTTATTTACTTTGAGAGGGAAAGAGTGCAGCAGAGGGAGAGAGAGAGAGAGAGAATCTCAAGCAGACCCCGAGCTGAGTGCAGAGCTGGATGTGGGGCTCGATCCCACAACTGTGAAATCATGACCTGAGCTGAAGTCAAGAGTCAACAGCTTAATTGACTGAGTCATCCAGGTGCCCCTCACACTAATTTGACATATTGGCCATTATTTCACAGTTTAACACTTCCTTTACTCCTCTTCAATTTGTCATCTCACTCAATGTCCTCATCTCTTTGATTGAAAATAAGGGAAGAAATTTAAGTATGTTCATCCTATTAATTTTTTTTCTTAAATTTTTTCCCACTGTGCAAAAGCGGAGTTTGGGTCATGGTTTCCTCTCCTACAAATCAAGAAATTTCAATCTATAGATCGCTGTGAAATTCACAGCTTTGCAGATCACAATACATCATGTGACAGAGGAGCTGACTAAATGCTTCGGAATGGGACAAAGAGATGATGATTGTGGGAATGACTCTATCTGGCCTTGGGGAGAATCATCACAATAACAATGAATTCTGCTTCAGTTAAACAATAAATCTCTGGTCAAACATAAAAAGAAAGGACCAAGGAAGGAAAAGAAGGAAGAAAGGAAGGAAGAGAAGGGAGAGAGGAAAGAAAGGAGGGAGGGAGAGAGGAAGAAAACCTCTTGGTATATAAAAACGTTAAGTGTCAGATTTGTGGCATTCCCTTAATGTCTTGATCTGTTAGTCATTAGAATGTGAGCTACAAAGCCAAGATATATAAATGCAATTTTGGCTTTTTGAAAAATCTTTTTATCTTTATCTGTCATAAAGAGCAGTTGTGAAAGTAAATGATGTCGTACGGTCAGGAGACCTGTGTGCTAGCTTAGCTCTACCTCTCATTAACCGCCCAAAAGCAAGGAAGTCACTCAGTTTTCAGAGGCCTGGGTTTTGTCATGGTTCCTGAGGCATCTCTCGGAGTGGGAAATAATGGCAGGGATTATACCTCCAATCCATCACAACTTTTTCACATTGTGAAAATGCCATATGGTTGACTAACTCTTTTTTAGAGATAATTTGAGGTCTTTAAGGAAAGAAAATAAAAACAGAAACTTAATAAATAATATTTTGCCAGTTAGATTTCTCATAGAAATGTGAAGATTTATACTGCATGTCTAAAACCAAAACAGCTTAAATGTATATAATGAAAGTAAACTATTACAATAGCATGAAACTATTTTATGAGTATTTTTTATAACATCATAGTACTCCAAGAATCAGAGCTTCTGACTTTAAGTTGACCTGTGTTTTCCATGAAGAACATTTCCATACTTGTGAAAAAAAATTGTATAACTGCTGTAAAACAATAGCTTGTGAACACTACTTCAGACTTTCTAACCATACTCTAGGGAAACCAAGAGCTCATTTCCTCTGAACTTCTATTACTTATGTTTTATGTTAAGAGGTTATATTGGTTTGCAAAGGCATTAGTTAGCCAGAAAACTAGTCCCCAGAGATTTGCTTCATTATTAAATGTAAAATAAGATACTAAATAGCAGGATGAAGGCAACTTTCACATTTACCAAAACTACCTAATAGGCTTACAGAGAACAGGTGAGTATGATGTGATTCTGGAGTATTAAGCACATCTACTTGAGACATGGCACACACAGGCTCTCCTAAGCATGCCAGAATCATCCTCTTTTTATGTCTCAGAACCAAAAGCACAGCATGTATAGGAACAACTCATGATAAAGGTACAAAGAAGGCACCACATGCTTGGGGTGAAGAGCACAGTAGAGAGGATGAGGGTGTCACTCCTAACCCATTTCTCTGCAGGCCAGCTCATGGGCTGAGCCAGGGTCAACTCCACCCACACAAGCTCTGGGCACCATTATTCAGTTATGTAAGGGACCCCACCATATGGTACTCAAGCATTGTCAATAAAATCCATGGCAAACAACTGTTTATCAATAATTTATAATATTGATATATATTATCAATACAGTAATCGATAATATAGCATTCACAATGGAGAAACAGCTTGTTTGAACCAACACCTATACATGTTACTTGGTTTTTTAAGAGACTACAAACTGCTGAGGAACTTGGTTTCCTATTTTTTTTTAAGATTTTATTTATTTATTTGAGAGAGAGAGAGAGAGAGCGTGCAAGCAGGGGGTAGGGGAGAAGGACAAGCAGACTCTGTGCTGAGCACAGAGCCTGATGCAGGGTTCAATCCCAGGACCCTGGGATCATGACCTGAGCCAAATGAAGACACTTCACCAACTGAGCCACCCAGGCACCCCCTTGGTGTCATATTTTATGCCAAACCTCACTATATAACCCCCCAAAAGGAAACTACTTATTTTTTGAATAACAATGACAAATTACTGATATAAGAATTCTTTGGAGCCAGTGCACAGTGTGTTTAGTGGGAAGATATCCATCTCAGGCGTAAGGAAATATGAATTCTGGACCTGGCTCTGCCTTGGTATCTTTGAAAAATTACTTCTCTCTAAGCCTTAGGATTTTCATGTACAAATTAAGGAAGCTGTGTTCAATGGAAGGCTTCTAATCTTTTGTTAGACTAAGAACCTGTTTTTAACAAATTTCACTAGTGAGCCCTAACCTGTTGTAAAAGTGAACCTGCTCTGGTGGAAAAGAGGGTAGAAAACCCAAGCTTCACCAATCACCTTCCTGTCTACCCCTCCCCCCATTCAGACTGCAAACCACTAAGTTTAGAATCTCTAAGGTCCCTTCTGTGACTCCATGTGGATGACAAAGAGAATAAATAAAGCAGGTATTAGTTTTTAAAGACTGATAGTGAGCCATCTGAGGCTCTAGAAAAGAGTTTAAGAGAAAGAGAAGGAAGAAATTGATGGCCATCTCTCAGTGATTCTAGATTTTGGCTACTGGGGGCCTTTTTTTTTTTTTTTTTTTAGAGAACACTTTTTGTATCACTCATTTCTGGTTTGAAAAGCCAAAGCAGTCAAATAATGGAGTCAATCAGAAAGAGTTTTATTGTAATGAATGTCATATTTCTTATTTGTACCAGTTCACTCTCCTCGAAGAGAGCCAAATTATGTTTAAGGTATAGGTTGCCTCTTGAACATCTTCTCTTGTACATAATAATTCTATGTCAAACATACCTTAAAGAAACTAATTACCATCTATTCAGAGATGAAATCCAAAATAAAACAAAATTAAGTCTGTTATTATGAGCCAGTTTGAGACAATAGTAAGTTGAATTTGTACAGAGCAAATACCCACTATTTTGCATTCAGGAAAGATTTTTCTAATGGAAAACCAGAATTTTGGATGAGCTCAAGTTTGAAACAAATTTGAGGGCAAATACTGAGATGGAAAAATAAATTTGTTTATTCATCATTTAACAAATAAAATTTGAGCACCAACAATGAGCTCAGTAATATTCTAATGTTGGAGCCATAGCTGTGAACAAAACAGACAAAAATCCCTGTCTTCACAAAACTTATGTTCTTATTCCATCTCCTATATATTTTTTCTTTCTCTGTCCCCTCCCTTCTTTCCTTTCTTTCTTCCTTCCTCCCTCTCTTCCTTCTTTTTTCTTTCATTCTATTTCTATCTCCCTCCTTCCTTTCTTCTCCCCTCTCTCTCCCTCTTTGCTTTCCTTCTTCTCTACCTCCCTTCCCTATATTTTACCTTATTCCAGAAAGGATTAAAGGTAATGAGGGCAGTATTCCACAGAATAAAAAAGTTAACCTATAGTTTGCAGACCCAAAGAAAGACTACAGGCTCCTTTGTAGGGCGCAGGCCACTAGTGAACACTAGTTATTTAGGTTGAATAATAGCATTGTCATAATTATAGTATAAAATAAGGGAGAGGAGGCAATCAGCAAATAAGAGTGACACTCAAGAAGGAGAAAGAAGAGAAAAGGGGAGATGAAATAAGGAAAATCAGAAATCTGAATTAGAGAAGATCACAATTTATCAGAGACCATGTTGGCAGAGACCACTAATTGTCCTCCCAGTGTTCATTCTCCTCTTCCTTCCTTTCAGTAATAGAACACTCCACCATCACCACTTACTTTTAGCTCGACACATAATTGCCCATCCCCCAACTAGACTTCCAAAATCCTTTGCAACTAGGTGTGGCCAGATGACTAAGTTTCAGCCAAAGGGATATGAAAGGAAGTGAGGTAAGCAATTTCAGGTCATTTCCTTTTTTTTTTTTTTTTTTTTAAAGATTTTATTTATCTACTTGACAGAGAGAGAGAGAGATAGCGAGAGCAGGAACACAAGCAGGGGGAGTGGGCGAGGGAGAAGCAGGCTCCCCGTGGAGCAGGGAGCCTGATGTGGGGCTCAACCCCAGGACTCTGGGATCATGACCTGAGCCGAAGGCAGACGCTTAACGACTGAGCCACCCAGGCGCCCCTCAGGTCATTTCTTTATGAAGGAAGTTGCTTCCCCTCCCTACTTATAGGGATGACATTCTAGGGAAATCAGTGGAAAGCAAGTAACCTATATTCCTTAATCTTATGGAACAGAAACTCTGGTTTGCCTTCTTTCTTTTTTGAGTTACTGTATTTTAGTGTCTTTTTGTTATAGCATCTTAGATTATACTCTAACATAAGCTCCTTCTGCCTTATCAATAATTTAAAAATGGAAACAAAGATACAGGGATAGAGGCAAAGAGACCATACCCAGTAAGTGCCTCTGTCTTGATGTTATGAAGGCTAAAATCTGAGTTTAGCTTAACTTAAAGCTTAAAGCTTAACTAAAAGCTTAGTTCTTAAAGTGTCAAGTCCACTAAGAAAGCTTTGTAGAGAGATTCTGAGGGTTTCCATAGACAATTCAGGTAGGTCAGATTTCAACAGGACAAAAGAAATTTCATCACAAGGCTGAAATCACTCACCATACTCACATTAGCTATGGCTATCTACTAGTTTCCTATTATACGGAGCTTAAAAATACACCTTTATTTCCTATCACACAAACATCTCTACCCTGCCATTTCATTTAGAGGGATGGATTTGGGGTAGCACTAAATATTTCTAGTCTCTTCCCTCTTTAATTCTATCCCTCATGACAATAAAATAAAGAGTAACAGAGTAGATTACAAAGACAGTGCACACCAACGGGGCAAACACAGACGCAGTGCACAGTGTATACGTAGGCGCAAACCAACTATATTTTATCCCTGAGGTTGCCTTATTTCCTCAGAGCCTTCTCTCTAGTTATTTGGAGAATACTGTGTACCGTAAATTGTTAAAACTTACACTTTGAAATAATATGCTAAATCCTCTTCCATTCTGTGTATTTCATAACCATTTGTATATTTGCAACTAAGATATTTGAAAGCTATTTTTGAGTCCAACATGTAAAAGTATTTATATATGTTTTAATAATCCAGGTAATTAAGCATTAAAAGTGGTAGGGAAAAGTTGGTTAAGCACGATGATGTAATAAAAATGTTTAGCATGTTTTTATTTTCTTCAGACTTTTAATTGTTTGCTTTTCCTCCTATGTACCATAATAAAACCTAGAGTTACATGTGTGATGACAAATGGTCTCAGGGTTGGGTTGCATTCTTCTAATTATATTGGCATTTGTAAGCTGGAAAAGATAGATGTAATCAACCACCCTCAGACAAAAGTAGGATGACTATTCTGGCAAAATGTTCAAACCACATTAAGCCCTAATTTGAAATGATGTTTGAAAGAAAGCAATGCAACTAGGACCAATTTATTTGTACAACAACTAAAAACTGAACTCACTAGGCATATTTACGAGATGGAAACAATTAAATGCGTTTGTTTTCTAAATAGACCAAGTATATCAGAAACTTCGAAAGAAAAAAAAAAACAGTTTCACTGGACACTATTATTTGTCGCTGTGCAATACTTAAATCATTTTCTTTAATGGTCCTCTGAGTTTGTTCTAACAAAACATGTTATTTTTAAGAGTGAATAAACAATCTGTTTAATTTCCCATTATCAATATATCATAGAGTTTCATTCTAATTAGCAGCACATGAAAGAACATAGCTGTGAGGAAGTGTAGAACAACTGAATGTCATTTTATTGGAGAGATTGTTCATTTCATTTTTGTTTTTCGGAGAAGATGAATCTTGATGTTTCCCTTTTGTATTCAAATCAAGTTTCTATGGTATTCCGGTAAAACTATGTCACGTGAGTTCTTTTGGGTATATATCTAGATACTGCAGGCAGTTCAGCTGAAGATAACAATTGTTCTGGCTCCAAAGAGATTGAAATAATGACGTTTCTATCCAGAATAATATCCTGCTCCAAATGCGGGATGGCCAGATACCAGCATATCATCAAGTCTTTGGCTAATATATGTACCCTGACCACTCAATCAAGCAGAGTTTCTTTAAGACCAAATGTCCTAGATTCTCTGGCATCTTCTCCCTTGGGCTCTATCCTGTCAAGCCTGGCTAAAAGAGGTGGCTCTTAGCACAATATCATGAAGCACAGGTCTGGGAGGGCAGGACTGCCAAGGCCCTACTGAAGTTTGACAAAAACTGATGCTAAGGAGTATTGAAAACAGGACGGAGCTCTTTTCGGGTCTCCTCCTCTGCATCACTAGTTTGTAGAAGTCCAACGATCATTTGAATGAATACACATCAAGAGGGATTTTTTTCCATAAGGATCAAGGATCATACATCACTGAGCAAAAGTATATAAAGCTTGCCCTTTGCATGGAGACACAAGAAGGACTGGTAGGAAAGGGAGAAAAAATTCGCTAATTTTTTAATCTCGCTACTTCATAACTGCAAAATACTCAAAGTCTCCCCTCGGGGCTTATCTACTTTATGCAGAAACACTAGTAATTCAAGTGCACAGCATTTTCCTAATATAAGTTGCGCCTCCTTAGAAACCCATCTAGGGTTAGGAGTGTGTATGACTTTGATATCGTGCCTTTTCAAGCTGTTGAGAAAAGAGTTAAGGAGATTCTGCCTATCAGAGCATTCAGCCTCAAAGATATTTAGCAGGTTAGAATACCGGTGAGACAACGAAAGCATGACAGAAACATTAAGTCTAATGAATTGCTCTAGCAAGTCTAAAGCATGTTCTAATTGAGCTAAAAGCCAATGAATGCTTCAGATACTGAATTGTAATTATTCAGCACCTTAGCTAAAATATTTAAAGATTTCAAGTGTTTCTTCCACTGAAAAATTACATTAAGAATTAAAATGCAAAAATACGTGTAATAAAAACATATTTTAAAGAAATTTACATTATGGTGGGCGCCTGGGTGGCTCAGTTGGTTAAGCGACTGCCTTCGGCTCAGGTCATGATCCTGGAGTCCTGGGATCGAGTCCCACATCGGGCTCCCTGCTCAGTAGGGAGTCTGCTTCTCCCCCTGACCCTCCCCACTCTCATGCTCTCTCTATCTCAAATAAATAAATAAAATCTTTAAAAAAAAAAAAGAAATTTACATTATGGATTTATTTATGTAAACTAGAACTTGTCCAGAAGAACAATCCTACTCTAACACAAAGGTAAGAAAGTTCAAAAAGACTTTTAAAGATGAGCTATTAAAAAAAAAGTTGAAATTATTGAACAGGAATAGTCACAGAACTTCAGTCAGCAAGCAAACATTAAGTGAGCACATGTTATGAATACGACACTGTGTTTCAAGTATCATGGCAGACAACATACAACCTCTCACTTCTACCCACCTCACAGGATGAGCCTAGTCCTGATTGTATAGACCTATGTCCTACCCAGGGTATTTAACCTTTAAGTAGCCTACTCTTAATTGGAGTTTTGAAAGTAGTAAGAACTGCCTCACCATGCCTATACATTTGCTATGCATGCAACTGACAACACATAAGATGCAATGGTACTAAAGGCATATGGTACATTCTCTAACTTCAGCGTTACATTTTAAGTCCTTAGACATGCCATTGGAAGCCCTTACTAGTCAAACCTTTCCAAACTAACCAGAACATATCCTTTTAATAAAAAATAATAGCTATGTTCTCATTTTCAAAGTTTGCGATTAAAACCTACAGTGAAAGAATCCAGCTGAGAAGAAATTTCCTTTTAGTTCAAAAAAAAAAATAATGTCATTAAATTTATCGGAACAATATGAAATGAAGATGTTGTTGTTGGGTCCTTCACTTATAATGGAAACCAAATAGGCTTGCTGGCTTAGTTAAATCCATAAATTATTCTTCACATAACATTTCAACAATAATTTTAAACATATAAAAATTAAGGTACAAAAGAAAATCCCACTATCAATGATAATCAAACTAAACAATTACACATCTTTTTGCATGTGATTTAACTGCCCAGATTTCAAAGAAAACCGCATAATCTCAAGTGTTAAAATATTGCTTTTACATATTTTAAGCATGGCAGGATGGCTTTTCAAAATATAACTTGTAGTATTGGGTGCCATTCCAACTGCTGTTTCAGATCCTTTGACATGGCAGCTTGGTTTGCTAATCTTGGCTTATACTTTTAAAAACAACTCACTACAACTTTATGTAGTAGCATTCTATCTTTCTCAGGGCTTATAACCTAAAAAATGTACTGTTATATTGCTTTTGATATTGACAAAGGGCACTGTTACTTTTTTTGTTTTTCAACATAGACCTAAAAGGTATATGAATCATCCTTTTGAAACTTGGAATGCAGGCGAAACAGTGGATGTGAATGGAGACTAAGTAAACAATTCCTCCCATCACCTAAACTTTTTTTCAGGGCATCAGCCCTAGAAAAAGTCATTTTCTTAGCAGTAGCCTACTGTCCGAAGAAAAAGAAATGGTAAAAAATTTATTCCCAGAGAGCAGCTTATTTACCATAAGATGTGGCTCAATAAGGTGTTTTGTGTTCTGGAAAAGTCAAGTTAATTCTTCCTGTCAAAGCCTTAGGAAAACAGGCATGTCGTAAACACGCTTTTGCATTTTAGAGCTGGTCCTCATTTTATTTTAGGAGGTTGTTTCTATGGGTCCCCTAAATTGGCATTCTTAGATGTGCAGAACTGAGCGTAAGTAATTTAATAGTATCTTTGTATGAGAGATCTAATATAATATATATTAGCACACTCTTTCATTCTCCATATGGGATTACAAAGGGAGTGAGAGTAGAAAATAAAATCCCGAGAGATGAAACTGCATTTAGCTAAAGTAATACTTCTTTATGAAAAATCTTAAGCTACTTCAGTGTCAAGTCCTAGCTGAGGCTCAACACTGCCATCTCCTTCTTAAATGCTGAAATACAAGGAGCAATCTCAAGATAAAAATACAGGATAACAAAACAAAAAGTAGCTACTGGACACATAAAATACACCAAACACATAACTTTCATGTTTGTCATTTTGGAAGGAAGGTCCAACCACTAAAGATAGTATATACACTTTATTAAATTAACAAATATTTTTACCAATAAAATTATTATTTTTTTTTGTAGATTCTCCCCTCCCAAAAAGGCAAAATATATAGGGATAATTTATAATTTATTCATCCTATTATTGATACTAGTGCAACTTATTTTCTTATTTTGATGATATTTAAGCATTGAGACAACTACTAAGGTAGTTGATAAAGCCAGCCTTAAATTTAGGCTGATAAAGCCAGCCTTAAATTTAGGCAGAGAATTCACTGAACTATAATTTTAGGGCTCTCATTCTCTGACTCTGACTCTAATAGTTTCCTTACCTAGTAATTGATACCTGAAAATCCGCCATTAGAATGTTTTCTTTAACTTAAAGCTTTGAGCTCTATGAAAATTCAAATAGCTCACTGAGAGGTAAATTTATAATGTGTTATCAACTACAAGGATCTTATTGTGTATTATTCTCCGGAAGGGGGACAGTAAGTTCCTGGACAGTGCCAGTTGATGCCTCTTGTCCCAGAATAATTATTAAAAACTACATTTTATATTGATTTTAGAGATGGTTTCATGGGTCATGTGGAAAAACCTGTCAAATTTTACGGTTTGAACATATATAGTAAAATATATAGTATGTCAATATACCTCAATAAAATTGTTAAGAAAAAAAAAACAAAAAAAAAACTACATTTTATTACTCTGATAAATTCTATGATTTTCCTAGTCTTAAGTCCTTCTTGAGGGAAGAATTTAGCAAAAGAGAGGAGACCACTGTGGCAAGGAGGAGGCCTCTACCAAAGTAAGTGGGTGGAAAGTAAGAAGCAGAATGGGAAGATTGGGGGAATTATTTAGGTATTACATTTATAGGACTTCAGGCCAAAAAACCCCACATAGCATGCAATGCAACACAATCTTAATTGACAATAGTAAAAAATATACTTAGCTAAAATAAATATTAAAGCACCAGATTTGTTTTATCACTAATTTCTTGAGCAATTTGTCTTTTCCAAAAGAACAAAAATGTTAATTTGGAATTTCTCATTCCTAAACTGAATAGATCACTACTACTGCAGTCATTTCTCAGATCCAAAGCAAAGAAGAATATACTCAGAATCAGCCTGAGAGAATGAGAGGTTCGGGGGAGGCATTATTCCATCGTAAGCACTCTCACCCTGTTTAGCAAAACACCTTTTCTCCCTCTGATATCTTGAGATCTATGAGAGAAGCTTATAAGAAACAAGGGAAGCTACCACCATGTTAGCCATTGGACAGGTTACTCATTGACCAGAACAGCTCTATTGCCCTGGCGGATACACAAAATGCTCATGTCTTTAAAGGCAGGTTCAAATTCAAGAAGGGCTATTGACCCGAGGGGGAAAAAAGAGGATGTGTTCACTCTTACTGACGCAGTCCTATCGGACCAATTCTCAAACGCCATGGATGGTAGAAAGAGATTCAGTGTTCAGACTCTAGAAATAGGAAATAAACATTTTTGTGAATCTATCAAATGAAGAACACACTTCACATAAGCTACAAGAATTGTATTAAAACTTAACCCCCAAAAAACTTAATCACAAAAATATGATTCGATGTTTTTACACCCTCTAAATTCAATAATTCAAAACCTCAAGGAAGTTTCTCTTTAAGTAAACAGACTGTGAAATGAATCAGACTCAAGAGAAATTTCCCCTTTCTCTACTCACTGGGAAGTTTTATATAAAAGTTACCGGAGCAAATTATCTCTTCACCTACCACCTCCAAGTTTAACCAATCTGTGTATTAAATATCTGGGCTTTAGACCTTTTAGGGAGAAGCATACATTTTACTTTGCATTTAATGTTACCTGAAAGAACATCTTAAGAATTTATTATAAAATGTGTCACAAAAATAAAAAATGATGACTGTGGTTAAATGACCAAAGAGAACTTACTTGATGCTCCTCAATACTGCCTTGAGTTCTCTGAGAAAGCAGTGCTGATTTGAAGTCCTCTCTGTCTTTTAATCAGAGTTGGAAACAAAGGACACCAAGCACAGCTGCCAAACTGCAATGCAGTGGATGTAGGTGAGGCCCCTGAGGTCGCGCAAGGAGCACCGTATCTGGTGACTTTCCCTTGGTCACTTGAGTAAAGATGCTGCACTCTACCATGTGTCTACCATTCCTCAAGCTGGTATGTTGGCTCAATTGTAGGGGAACAAAAAATGTCAAGGGAAAACATTCAGAGTTGGGCTGTTTTACCTAGTGGCTGCTTCTTGGTGTTAGTAAGTGGCAGCATTCCCATGGGCAGGCCCAGCAATAATAGAACACCAGAGAGTAGTTTTTCCATATGTAAGTCAGTAGAAAAAAAACATATTCTGCACCTTGAAGAGTGAATGTATTCTAACTGGTATAAGCACTGCCAGTCACCTCCTTCTATTAGTTCCTCCTATAAAGGGAAAATTGAAAGCACTGTTATAGAGGTTATAGAATTGAGTTGCTAAGTGAGGACAGGACAGTCTAAAGCTAATAAAAGTTCCAAATACACCTTTCTTTGCAAAGAGTATCCTGGCCAAGGCCTTTTACCCTTCGTGACTTCAGGAAATGCCAAAAAGGCATACTGAGGCTGACCACGCACACTTTTTTTTTTTATTTAAAGATTTTCTTTCTTTATTTGAGAGAGAGAAAGAAAGATAGTGAAAAGAGATAGTGAGAGAGAGCACAAGGCGGGAGGAGAGGGAGAAGCATGCTCCCCCCCTGAGCAGGGAGCCCAATGTGGGGCTCGATCCCAGGACCCCAGGATCGTGACCCGAGCCGAAGGCAGACGCTTAACCGACTGAGCCACCCAGGCGCCCCTGACCACGCACGCTTTTTAAAAGTGACTTCTAAACTTTTTCAGAACTCCAGAACACTTGTGCTGGGCAAACAGTTTAACGACCCCACTTGCTCCTACCTACAGTTTATTAAAATTCCTGAAAAAAGTAGACCTGGTTTTCAGGATATCCTGTTGGAGTGACATGTCTTCAGTTATTTGGTCCTTTCTTTTGACTGATTACATGAAGGGGCATGACTTTTACCCCGAGGTAAGTTGTGTGAACATGAGCGCAATTAATTTAATGTTCCTAATCTCACTGACCTACTGGGTGGGAATAAAATAGCAGGGAGAGGAGGGAAATGTCAACAGAGAGAGGAGCACATAACAATTTAGCAATGTATGGATTCCAGCACATAACCTGTTATAACTGAACAGTGCTGACTTCACTGAATACCATGAGTGGGGAAATCATGCTGGAGAAACTTACTCCCTTCTTCCTTGGACGCCATCTCATCTCATGCTCCGATCTTTCTCTCTTTCAAGAACCAGCTCAAAAGTCATGTCCCTCATCAGATGTCCCCCAATGCACAGAGGCAGAAGTAAATTCTTCTGATCTATACTGACAGCAGACTCTCTATCCCTCTCCTCATGCTCCATCTTACATTTTTCCTTCTTTTTCCCCTAGTTTTACTACAATATAGTTGACAACACTGTAATAGTTCAAGGTGTACAACATAATGATTTGATATATGTATACATTGTGAAGTGATTACCACAATTAAGTTTAGTTAACATCCATCATTTCACAGTTACTTTTTTTTTATCTTTTGACGAGAATCGTTTTTTTTTCTTGTCATGAGAACATTTTTCTTTCTTGAGGAACTTAACCATCTTGATTATCTCCAGAACAACTAGGATGATGCCTTCCCCTAATAGGCCTCCAAACGCCTTCCTGACGTTTCTGAGAATGTCTCTTGTGACAAGGAATAATTCTTTTTTTCTTGAATTCCTCTAATTGTTTATAACTCTTATGTTAAACCACCTTATAACTCTTACCCACAGATCTAAATTATGCATTCTAGAGTTATGCGTCAATCTAATCTAACCCCCATAGTACAATCTTTCATTCTGTTTTATTTTCCAGACTAAACACCCCCCCCCATAAGAAATGGCTTCTAGACCCTTTATCATCTTTGTCATCCATTTAATTCTATCTTCCATTTCATCAATATCCTTCAAATCTTCCCATCAGAAACAGGAAAGAAAGATCTATAAGAGACAACTAATATGAGTACAATAACAAGTGAAAAAGTACTACAGAAGCACAGTGGAAGGAACAATTACCTGGCTTGAGAAGTGATCAATTAACAATCAGTGAAATAATTGAAGAAGACTAAATCAAGGTCAGAGGATCCTAAAACTCCCCTTCAAATGCCTGTCTCTGGGTCAGGGTATATATAGCAAATAGTAAACAAAACTAGTAACAGCTAACATTAATTGAACATAGCATGTACCAGGCATCGTGCATGTACGTTTTATATATCAGGTTATTTAATCCTCACAATAATCCTTTAAGGTAGAAATATCATTACATCAGTTTACAGGTGAAGAAACTGAAGTTTTAAAAAATTATTGGGCGCCTGGGTGGCTCAGTTGGTTGGGCGACTGCCTTCGGCTCAGGTCATGATCCTGGAGTCCCTGGATGGAGTCCTGCATCGGGCTCCCTGCTCGGCAGGGAGCCTGCTTCTCCCTCTGACCCTCCCCTCTCTCATGTGCTCTCTCTCTCTCATTCTCTCTGTCTCAAATAAATAAATAAAATCTTTAAAAAAAATTATTTGCTGAAGGTAACAATAAGTAAATGACAGAGCCAGGACTCTACTTGGGTGTATCTGGTTCCAAAGCCCAAGCTTTTAAATCTCACACTACATGGCTTACTCGTAAAAATAGATAGGAAGGTAGGTAGACAGAAAGGCAGACGGATGGAAAATTAAAAAGTAGATATAGTCACATAAATTTGGAAAACTCAAGTTATATAAAGAAACAGGGAACTGCTTGATTTCTCAAAACCTTTAAAATGCTAATTTACATTGTTAATCCCCAATGGAGGAATGTAGTATGACAAATTTTGTAGTAGGTTTCCCAAATTTATTTAACTAGAAACATTTTTTTTCTAAGATGCGTCTTACAGGGCTAGTGTTCTACAGTACACATTTTGTAAAATGCTGTTAGATTAAGAACAACTCTTTAAAATTTTTTCCAGTACATTTTTTAATCAGTTCTGAATCTATCCTCTAGTGCTTGTGCAAGTGAATTTTCATAACTAAATTCTTAACTTGGGCAACCAACTACCTAAATATAGTCTGGGGAGTAGAGAGGAATGTGGCTTGACAGTAGCTCATTCTTTCCTTTCTTCATTCAAAAGGAAGTAATGAACAGCTACCATGAACTAGGCTCTGTGCTAAGTACAAGGCGTACGAAAATGGCAGTAACCCAATCCCTTCTGTCAAGGTGCTGACTGTTCTGTGGGGGAGGTAGATGAAGACACACTGCCCATCTCCAGGAGTGTGACTCACATTGCACATTGTGTGTATGGAGTAGCCCCATGCAGAAGCTTTGAATGGACACATTCAAAGAAATAATACTATATGGTATGATGAGTACATTTTAATCCTAAACAAAGTTTAGACTCCGTACAAAAGGAAATGTAATTCCATTTGAGTCAGGGAAGATTTCACTAAAGAGGGGCTGCACCCTCCTTCTCTTTGCTCTGAACGCCAATAGTGGTCAAATGTTTCATTGACTTTCTTCTCCCTCAGTGACAGAGAACTTATTTTCCAAAATACTATTAATGAAAGTATCACTAATCTCAAAATTGCTCAAAAAGTGTTCTTTTTACAAAACAATGTGAATCCTTATGTATATACCTGATGACAATTTGCCACTGTGTCTTCACTATTTGAAATCCAATATCAAATAGATACTTTCTTTTCTAGAGGATAATTGTGGGGTAAAACGTGTGCCCTATGAATCCTTAGGGCTTATATTCACAGATAATGAGAAATTACTCCTATAATATCATGAATCAGAAGAATGTTAAAAATATAAATCGGTTGTTTTCTAAAGCATTTTAGTACCTGAAAAACTTCACTTGGAAAAAGAAAAGACTTCAAGATTGTTGCAAAGTCCCCTAAGTGACATCTTGGACTAACTTAATCAGGGGTGCTTGGGGGAAGGAACTGAAAAGGAGTGACACTGAAATGGAGCCAGGCTGAGCGAGCCTGCTTTGGAGTAATTGTCCTTCCAATTCTTCAATTTCAATCATCAACAATGAAAACAAGCATGTATGACTGACAAGATAAGAATGTTCAAGTCTACAGAAAGTAAAAAATGTGATTTTCCTTGTTATGGAGCAATTTTTAAAACTAAGAACAAAAACAAAAACGTTACAAGCCAATATGCCACTTAATGCCATTTGCCCCACCACATACTCCCTCTAACTAGGCTCTCGGTATTTCCTGTTTAATAAAATGGTGTTTTATTTATTTTTATTTTTATTATGTTCAGTTACAGGGTGATGGGTATTAAGGAGGGCACGGGTTGTGATGAGCACTGGGTGTTATACATAACTAATGAATCACTGAACACTCCATCAAAAACTAGTGATATACTATAAAGTGGCTAACTGAACATAATAAAATGATGTTTTAAAATAATGTTCTCGGGGGCACCTGGGTGGCTCAGATAGTTAAGCATCTGCCTTCAGCTCAGGTCATGATCTCTAGGTCCTGGGATCGAGCCCCACATCGGGCTCCCAGCTCAGCAGGGAGTCTCCTTCTTCCTCTTCTCCTGCTTGTGCTCTCTCGGTTTCTCTCTCTCAAATAAATAAATAAAATCTTTAAAAAAATAAATAAAATAATGTTCTCGGGCACCTGGGTGGCTCATCAGTTAAGCGTCTGCCTTCAGCTCAGGTCATGATCCGAGGGTCCTGGGATCAAGTCCTGAGTCGGGCTCCCTGCACATCAGGGAGTCTGCTTCTCCTTCTACCCCTCCTCCCTGCTCATAACCTCTCTCTCACTCTTTCTCTCAAATAAATAAAATCTTTAAAAAAAAATAAAATGATGTTCTTATCTTATTTTTCCTTCAAGGGGCGCTGACTTAGGACATTGAATAATAACAGAATTTTTAATTTCATATCACCTTTGCCTAATTGTTAGGGTATTACAAGGCATATATGATGCTAACAGGTTTTCCCAATATATTATTGTGACCTATAAGCAAAGATAAAAAAAAATCTGTTCCTGAACATAGGGCTGTGCTATAATGATTCCTTTAACTGGAGGGTTTGATTTCCAAGGCTGAATATATCAGCAAGACCACTTGTGGCTACAGATGTCACCCATATGCAAATGTAGGGTAGACGGTGAATGGTATCTGAATGGATGGCCATACAAAAGAAAGAGCTCTGCACTAGGTAAAAGTCGGGCCCAAAGCCCTAGTCCGGGTTATGCTACTAAAAGGCTGTGTGACCCTTGAACTGGTCACATCTTCTTAGAGGGTCAGTTTCTGTATGTGTAAAACTGCGGAATCAGACAATTTACCTGTCCAAGTAAACTGGACTCTATCAATAAGAGGGCTGCAAATGCATAAATATTAGAGTCACATAGAGAACAGGGTGATACTTAGGTCTATGTAACAGCTTTAAAGAGTCTCCAAGAGTCCAGAATCTATCATCTACAAGCTCCTGGTCTGCCACTAGCTAGCTCTATGATTTTCAGAAAATCATTTGATCTCCTTAGGCCACTGTAAAACAAGGTGGGTGAACTAGATGATCTCTAAATTCCATTCTACCTCTAAATCTATGATTTGGAACTGAAACAGAAGTCTAGAGAAGATGAAAGATTGCAATAAACATGAAATTCCCTGGCTTCCTTGGTTTTACAATGGGTTAGATTTTCTTTAATTGTGTTACTTGGTGGAGGGATAAGTGAGGGTAACTCCTGCATTCCAGTTGATGGGAGGATAGCAATTATTTAAAAAAACAAAACAAAACAATTATGATTAGGTTAAGAGGCAGAAAATCAGTTACTCAAATGCTATCACTTTACATACAATAATTAGCTCCATAAGGCGGAACCACCTAGCACTTTTTGGCAACTAGAAAGTTAATAAATATTTACTTTATGAGTTATGATTATTGTTGTTCTATTTGAATGAGGATGGACTAGGAACAGGCAGTCCTCAATGAAGATTCTGGTATTTAGAAATCCTTTTCCTTTATGTTTCAAAAGACTCCAAGTCTATGAACCCATTAAACATCATTATGTGTTTATGGTCTAGCACCATGAGAAGGAGTCAACTGGGATATACAGTATTTCAGTTACTTTGCAGGCTGTCCAAATATGGTGGCAAGATCTCATTGTATTGAGTAAGTGTCAAAAGGTATGAAAATACCTAACAATTTAAAAGAGAGATATTCTTTACTCATATAAATCAGGAGCAATTATGTTTTTCAACCTATGACATATGATATCATAACTTTCAAAAATCTGGATAATATTTGAGGATGTGGCCCCAAAGTCTTTCATCACATCTCTTTTTATCCTATACAAACTAAAAACGTTGTCTATATTTATTTTAAAAAATTTTGGGGGCACTTGGGTGGCTCAGTCGTTAAGCGTCTGCCTTCAGCTCAGGTCATGATCCCAGGGTCCTGGGATCGAGCCCAGCATTGGGCTCCCTGCTCTGCAGGAAGCCTGCTTCTCCCTCTCCCACTCCTCCTGCTTGTGTTCCTTCTCTTGCTGTGTCTCTATCAAATAAATAAAATCTTTAAAAAAAATTAAAAATAAATTTTTTTGCTGAAGTATAATTGACATACAATACCCTATTAGTTTCAGGTACACATCATAGTGATACAATATTTTTATACATTAAAAAATGTTCCCCATGGTAAGTCTAGTTACCATCTGTCACATATCAATTTATTACAATATATTGACTATATTCCCTATGCTATACATTACATCCCCATGACATATTTTTCTGCTTCGAAGAGAAATAATTCTGTTTTATTCAACTGTATAATACCATTTTTTCATAGAATGTGTTTTATTTTTTTAATTAAAAATTTTTAAAGTTTTTATTTTAATTCCAGTTAACATACAGCGTAATATTGGTTTCAGGTGTACAATATAGTGATTTAACACTTCCATAGAGCACCCTGTGTTTATCACAACAAGTGCACTCCTTAATCCCCATAACCTATTTAACCCATCCTCCCACATACCTCCCCTCTGGTAACCATCAGTTTGTTCTCTATAGTTAAGAATCTGTTTTTTGGTTTGCGTCTGTCTCTTTTTTTCCCCTTTGCTCATTTGTTTTGTTTCTTAAATTCCACATGTGAGTGAAATCATATGGTATTTGTCTCTCTATGACTATTTCGCTATGCATAATACACTCTAGCGGTTTCCCGTTCTCTACATCCTTGCCAACACCTGTTATTTCTTGTGTTGTTGATTTTAGCCATTTTGACTGGTGTGAGATGATATCCCATTGTAGTTTTGATTTGTATTTCCCTGATGATCAGTGATGCTGAGCATCTTTTCATGTCCCCATGACTTATTTTATAACTGAAAGTTGTACCTCTTAATCCCCTTCAACTATTTCACCTGTCCCCCTCCCCGTCCCCACTCTGGTAACCAAGAGTCTTGTTTCCTGTGAATCTGTTTCTGTTTTGTTTTGTTTGTTTTGTTTTTTAGATTCCACATATAAGTGAAATCACATAGTATTTGTCTTTCTCTGTCTGACTTATTTCATTTAGCATAATACCTTCTAGGTCCGTCCATGTTATTGCAGATGGCAATATTTCCTTCTTTTTTATGGCTAAATAATATTGTGTGTGTGTGTGTGTGTGTGTGTATCACATCTTCTTTATCCATTTACCCCTCAATGGACACTTTGGCCATCTGTATGTCTTCTTCAGAAAAATGTCTATTCAAGTTCTCTGCCCATACATTTTTATTTTAATTATAAGTCAAGGCATTGCTCTACTGTGGCCTGGCTGATGGCTTTCCTCCTTGCACACATGCTGTGTATATACTACAATTAGCTGAACAGCTTTGCCATTAATAAGGACTAGAATAATCATTAGTTGCGTTGACTGTCGTAGAAGTGGCAATTCGGTAACACTGGATCAATAAGACACCATTACACAACCATCAGTCAAGGTCTGACAGCACTGGTGCTTTGCTGGAGCCACTGAAATGAAACATGACCAATATCAATGCCCTTATTGTGAATTTAATTATACATACAGTATTTATCCTTCACTTTCTGTTGATGATGCCAGATTACCATTGTAACTGTACATTTCACATTCCAAGTTACTGAGACATGAAGAGGAACTTGTAGGAAGAAAGAATGTACGCGTGTACAGTTTTACATTTTTGGCAAAATTATACAACACATGCAATGCAACCTAAAAATAAGAGGGTATTTGTCACCACATTGATTTCCACAAATTTACCATGAATAGTTCAATTACAGCAAAAAGTTTATATAAACATGTCAGTCTAATCCAATTTAACAAGCATTTACGAGGTGGCTGCTAGATAAAGAACATAAAGAGACATTCAGGATGCGATCACCTTCCTACCCTCAAGGAACTTACAAGGATATTTTAGTCTCCCTTACAAAGAAAATCTTAGAAAATCAATTTGTTGTTCTTTTTTTTGTTTCCTTAATAGAGTTCCCAGAAACAGGTTTTGCTGAAAGTGAATTAATTATATTTTTGTTATAGTTTTGTGTTTGGGAGAAGACCATGGAACTTATCGGATTTGAAAGAAAGCAGCCAGGGTCTACTGGAAACTACTGAAACACATGTTTCTACAACACTAATATTAAAATGAAATTGCTTGCCCCTCCTGGTTCTGAGAACAGTATGTTCCACTAAGGTAAAACAAAAAGGAAAAACAAAAAAGTGACAGAGGCAGCACTTGTTATAATGATATAGCCCTAGGTTAGGAATGACTAATAATAACTACCATTTATTGAGTGCCAACCAAGTCCCATGCATGTTACAAACATTATCCAATTGATTTTATTCATACATGGAATTTAAGAAATAAAACAAATGAACAAAGAGAAAAGGAGACAAATAAAAAAACAGACAAATAGGGAGAACAACCTGATGGTTGTCAGAGGGGAGTTGGGTGGGAAGATGGGTAAAATAGGTGAAGGGGATTTGGTAAAGATGGGATAGACTGACACTTATCCTGATGAGCACTGAGTAATGTATAGAATTGTTAAATCATTATACTGTATACCTGAAACTAATATAACACTGTATGTTAATTATATTACAATAAACAGTCCCAGAAAAAAAAATTATCTCATTAACCCTGCAAAGCAAGCATTTTTACCCTTGTTTTTCAATGAAGAAACTGAGGCCCAAGGGGCTTTGGAAATTTGCCTGAGGTCACACAGCTATGAGTGGCAGAACCAGAATTCTAATCCAGGAATGTGTCACTCCAACCAGCAGAAATTTCTACTCATCAGCTTCCTCTATAGAGAGATATCTCTATGGATACCTACGTGGATACCTATCAATTGGCCAAAACAAATTTCTTTGACTTGAACATTAACGCTGCATAATGTAGTTCCAGCACCCTCTCAGTTTTTACCCACTCTGTAGTTGGATCCTTGTCATTGACTTCTACTGCTTTTCTGCCCCCTCAATGGTGAAAGCTTAAAAGAGTGTGCGACAATTACCAACTGTTGGCACAGAGTCAGAATGGTCTCAGATTGTACTTTTTTACCCGTATAAATCCTAAAATCAAAAAACTTCATTGATCAAAGGCAAAGTAACTTTTCAAGAGCACAGAGACCAGTTCTCTGACTGCTACATTCAATTGTCTTGTCTCAATACACACTGGCATATGGAAAACTCAAAACTAGTTTTGGAAGGTCAGGAAGCTGGAAGTGGACTAAATCCAACATAATTTCTTATTCTAGTTTTGAATGGTGCTAAAATTATTTTGGTAAAGATGGGATAGACTGACACTTGGTAAAGGCCATGTTAAGTTGGCAAAGGAGAAGAGGCTACAAAAAAATTTAAGGAGTAGGAGAAACCACATATTTTGTTACCAGCCAAAGAACTGTGAGAATTGGATTCTACAGGAAAGGACTTTAGAATTCAAGAAGCAAATTTACCAAGAGAAAAGTTATGTTATAATCTATATTTAACAGTCAGAAACTAGTTTTCTTGTCCATTATGTGCTAAATACACCCATCCCTAAAACAGAAATGCCCGTTCTTCATCTCCTTACTTTCAGGTGAACAGACATTCTTTAAGAAACGCCCACACTACAATGGTTTAAAAATATTACGTTGTTTAAACCAAGGAACGCCTAGCATTACCAGCACCACCAAGAGGGGGGAAGAGAGGTATAGAACAGATGCTCCCTCAGTGCCTCTAGAAGGAACCAACCCTGTTGACACATTGATTTTGGACTTCTAGCCTCCAGAACTGTGAGACAATAAATATCTGTTGCTTTAAGCTCCCCCCGCCAAATTATGTTGTTTAGCAAGAATTTTATCTCTTAAAGTGAAGCATGAATTAGATTAAATTGTTATTTTGATGTGTTAATACAAATGAATCCCCCCCCCAAAGTAAATATACAAGTCAATATGGCCCATTATCCTACATTTTAAACATTATTTCTTGGTTTGCACAAATGCATAGCCTAAATGGTGCCATCCAACACAGTGGTTACTAGCCACATGTGGCTATTTAAATTTATGATTAAATAAAAATTAAAAATTAATTTCCTCAGTCCCACTGGCCACATTTCAAGTGCTCAACAGCTACTATATTGGACAGCACAGATAAAGGATATTTCCATCAATGCAGAAAGGTCTACTGGAAAGTGCTGGCATAGAAGGATGAGATGTAGAACAACCACTTCCCCAACCACTGCTTCCTATTTAAAGAAATTCCCAGCTTCTCATCCAACACTGACTTCATTACACTCATATAATGACAGCTATATTCCACGGTCCCATAAATATCACTTTCTTGGATTTATAACCTAGAGACACTAAGAACTGGTGTTTTATTCTGCACAGTGGCAGATCAGCATCTAGTTTGGAGATGCTATTGTCCTGATCTTTCTGTTGGCAAGAGTTATCTTGTGCAGTTCAATTTGTTTGGATTAGAACACAGTTGGGGGTGAGAAAATGGAAAACATGATGCTCCCCCTTCAGCAATGACCCAAATGTATCCACTTCTCCTTTCAGGGTTGTTCCTAAGTGACCCCGAAGCATATTTTACACCAACAGCAATCTTGCACCTTTCAAAAGCCTAATAAGTCCTCAAGATAATGAAAGCATTGATCCTGGATAGAGGAAAGCTGTGCATTTCCCCAGGTCCCATATTCTATCATGGATACAGAAACACTGTAGTAAGTACATTTTAAATAAGAGTGCTCAGAACAATCCACTCACAAGGCGGACAGTCAATATTCAAATGTGTGCCTCGAGTTCTCAAAATAGGTTTAGAGTCTTTTCTGATTATATTATAGGGGTCCAAAACTCTCATAAATATAATTAAGGAATCTACATTTCTTGCCTTAATTAGTTTCTAAATACATTTGAGAATTGTAATAATTTCTCTCAAGACCAATGTCTTTGGCATTACCAAAAACTTTTAAAAGACTTTTTTTTAAAACAAATACTCAATATCCATAGCATCCTATAAGAATGGCAAAGAGTAAAAATAAAGCTGAGTCCTTCTATTAAGGCAGCCTAGATCCATTCTGTAACAGATTGTCCCTACTCAGAGAAAACAATGGCCATTTTGAGTCCAGAGAGATCACGACATAGACCCTTGAGATAGCAGAAAGACATGTTCGCTCCGCATTAACATGCAAATTGGAGCTATCCTCTTATTATTTTTAACTTTTCTACTGTAACAAGCATCTGCAACATGTTATGCTGTTTAAAGCATAAACCTAAAGGAAAATAATAAAGCTCATTACCACAACTACAAATATGATAGGAACTCTGATTCAAGCAAAAAATTAGAGGAAATTTTTTAAAATTCACAGTTCATGTGCACAGTGTGGCTCTTTTGAGAAACACGGCCCTGAGAGACTTACAGCCAAAGAAGACTTGGTGGTTTCTCATTAAGCCCCTGGAAGTGAATGAAATGAAAATTAAGTCGTTTATGGAACACATACTCTTGAGACATTCCCTTGCTTGATTAGATGAGGCAACAATACAATGTGGATGTGAATTCTAAACAGATGGGGAAAATAACCATAGAAAAGGGCTGCTGGCTTTGGCCAGATTGTAAAAGGTTTCTCCTAATGGACAAGCAAAATACACCTCATTGAAAAAGAAGTTTGAGAGGATCTGGCCACTAAAAAAAGCTCAAATTAAATACCCTACCACTGGAGGGGAGGGAGAAGCTAATGATTGCAGGGAGGGACCAGGGGCCCTTCTCGGTTACTGGTAATATTCTATTTCTTGACTGGGATCGTGGCTACAAAGTTTGTACATTTTGAATAATTTGTCAAACTCTATACTTAAAATTTGACCCCCGCCTCCCCAACAGAAAGTCACACAGACTAACCTCAGAATCTTCGTGGGTTTCTATGAAAGAAACAACAAAAAGGAATTTGTTGTATGTAACACTAGGGCATGTCATTGAGTCAGACACATGTTGTGGTGACATTTCATCTTATGAGGTCCCTTTGTGAACATTCTGGCGTGGCATTAGTCCAAGCCCATTGGTGCATGTAAACAAGATGTTTTATGTCTGACTGTTTGGTACTAACCAATGCAGTTGTCAGCCAGCAGACATCTGCAGAGTACCCTGTAGATGCCTCGCACTGCCTGCACTGGCCAGGGTGGCGAGAGAAGTATTCCGCCCGTAGTGACATAAAAATGACTTTTTTTTCTATAAGCAACAACATATCAGTGAGTGGAGAATAATGCAATTTGTACTAAGACTGTAAGTGCTAAAGGGAGAATGACTAACCATTCAGATTACTTTAATCAAAGAGACTCTCCGAGGATAGGTAACTAGTTTAGAGCAATGGTTTTAACCTTGGCTGCTCAGTAAAATCACCTGATACCTGGGTTCCATTTCCATTCTGATCTAATTAGTCTGGGGTGTGACCTGGCCACGGGATTTTTTTTTTTTTAATTCCCCAGATGATTCTAATGTGCAACCAAGGATGAGAACCACTGCTCAGGTTGGGACTTAGGTTCACAGCCTATTGCAAAGCTATTTCAGGTAAGAATAACATCAGGAAGAGAAAATGAGAATGAGTAGAAAGGTCCTATGATTAAGAAGAGCTAGAATGTCTGACCAGAGGCAAAGGGTCATACTGAGAAGTTAGGTTAGATCAGTGGTTCCCGAAGTCTCAGGCGGTTTCCACCCCAGGGTAACAAAAACAAGAACTCATTTTTGTTTGTTTTGGAGTCTTCATTTAAGCTCAGGAAGGCCAGCATTACTCATCCTGATTGTAGTTATCTGTATTTATGACTGACGGACTTCTGTGATTTTGGGAAGGGGGGGTAGGCAGAGTAAGTTCTTTACTCCAGAATAGCCCTTATATTCTCTTCCCCACCTTGAATGATGAAGATAACTAAGGATACTATGTTGCTAGTGAAGTACTCTGAAACATGCTAAGAGTACTTAGGACAATACTGTACTACCGATGTCTTTGTTTCAACACATAAAAATAATCGAGTCAGACACATTATTCATATTAACTCATGTAACCCTCACAGCATCCCTATGAGACCGATTCTTTCATTAATTCCAAACACAAGAAACTAAACCATGGTTAACAGAACTTGACAAGGTCACTTATTAAGTGGAGGAGGTGGGATTCAAAGCCAGGCAGTTTGGTTGTCTTCCATCCCACTATACCCACAGGTAAGGTGGAAGAGTACAGCACAGAGAAGAAGTACAACTTAAAGGTGGAAGTTTTAAGTACCAAGCCAGGACATTTTAACTTGTGGGTGACAGATACTTACGGGGTGAAATGTAAAAGAAATATTTTTCAGGCATCTGCTTTGGATTAGAAGAGCATCTGACACTACTGACTTCCTTGAAATTCTCTTTAACTTTCAGGACACCCTTTTCTGGTTCTCTTTCCACCTCTCTGGTGATTCCGTTTTCAGACTCTGATGTACCTGCTGCCCCCCCCCCCCCCTCTTCTTCCCCCCTTTTTTTTTCCCTTCTCCACTTACCCTGGTGTTCTTCAGGGTTCTGAATTACTCCTCTTCTGCCCTTCTGGCTTCTCTATAGCTGTGATTCTTAACAGGGTCATGAAGGGTGTGAGAGGAATATGTTTAAGTATCTCAAGTAGGGAGGTACTTTTTAAAATCCCCTCAGGTGACCATGATACACCCCCCCCCAACATACTCACACAATGTAAGACTCACTGACAAATATGCTGGTTGACAAACCTTCATGGACAGCTCACCTTATTTTCCAACCCCCTACTGAATAATTCAAACCTCACATACATAAAACATAAGTCACTATTCCTCAGTCCCTCTTTGATATTCCCCACCACGTTCATGGCATCAGAAACCATTTTTACCCAGTCTCCAACTGTGAAAATCTTTCTCTCTCAACTTCCCAAATCCAATATACCACCAAATCCAATTGATTCTTCCCCAGAGCCAGTCCTCCTTCTCTTTTCCACTGCCACTGCCCTAAATTTTCATCCTCTCTCCTCTGAATAATGGCAACCACCTTCCAAATAGGCACCTTAGGCGAATTCAACCTCTGCATCACCACCAGTTTCGCTCCTTCAGTAAAAACTGCACATGCACCCTCCTCCCCCACTTTGTAAACACCTTTCACAGCCCCCTCTTGCCTAGAGGATAAATGTAGAAACCCCACTGTAGCATAAAAGAACCACAACACCTGCCCCAACTCCCCTCTCGAACTTCATCTCCCACCATTCCTTGCCTCTTTCTCCTCCTCTAAACCCTAAACTTCAATTACACTAAACTTCTCATCCTTCCATGAGCTGACCATAAGCTTTCATTCTTTCAAGTCCCTGCAAGTGCCACTTCCTCTGCCTAGAATGTCCTTGCATATTCAGAAAATTCCTACTCACCCTTCAATGCCCACCACTAGTATTTACTTCCTCAGGAACATTGTTGCTGACTCTTTTGAGTCTTACAGTAGTGGTGGGCACCTCTGGGCCCAGGACCCATTTTATTCCATGTTGTCTTCTCATATCCATACTTAGGCACCTGGCACCCCATAGACACTCAATGCAATCAATGTTTATTAAAGGAAGGACGAGAAAAGCTTGACCCAGAAGCTAAATAATTATTGGAGTCATCTACTCAAGAAACTTTAAGAAACCAAAACAATGCTGGTCAAAATAGAAGGAGGTAGGCCAGAGAGATTAATGACAGTTTTTATGAGAGAATAGAATAAGGATCAGAATAACCCAAAGTTTGTGTGTGGGGGAGATTTGAAAGTTCATGTTTCATGGGTAGTACTAGAAAAATTTGGAGATGAAATAATTTTTCTTTTCCCTGGGATGGGTCCTTTTATACCAAATCCAACTTTAGTGTATGTGAGAAATACGTGAAAAATTTTTCAAGTTTCAAGTTTCAAATTTTAAATCCAGAATTAAGAGAACCTTTGGATAATTTTCTCAACATCTTCAATGGCAAAATTATTACTAAAAATCAGGCTTGCTGACATTCAGTACTTTTCCCACTGTAGTATACTGACTCTTTTAGATTAATGTTCTGAACTCAAAAACTGAATACTCCAGGAAAAAATAAAGACAGGATTCTCTTGTAAGAGAGATTCATAATCAAGTTTAATATTCTACATCTCTTTCACGATTCCTGCCTCCTGGCCCTTGGCAAATTCACTCATTATTTTATTGGATCTCGTCCACCCCACTTCCAAGTCTTCTCTAAGTTTGAATCCTATGGCACTCTCTTCTTTGATCCAAAAAGTATACTTAACTCTTTCTGCACATTATTTAATATGTAGTTTAACAGGTGAAGTAGTGTTTTGTGATTTTGAGTGAAGTATGGAATTCAAACCCAGAGTTTGCCACTTACAACTTCTCTCTTTCTCAGTTTCCTTATTTATAAAATATTCGTATTTTACAAAATATCTCATTTGTAAAAAAAAAAAAAAAAACCCACAAAACCTGATTCTGCTCTAATCTGAGAAAATACCTGACACATAGTAAATGCTCAATAAATTTTAGGCACTAAGATAATAACTATTACTATCATTTATATAGTTGTGATAGTTCAGTGACTAGTCTGTCTTGAATATCTGTATTAATGTTATCTGTCTTAGCTTAAAAATTCCTTGGTTGTTGAGGGGAGTAGAGGATGTACATCTAATCAAAGGTTTTGAATGGCACCTAGCACAGAACTGAATTCTACTGTAACTACCTTAGAAACAAACCTTAAGTAACCTAGGAAGACACTCCAATCTCCTGACTATACTCTAGTAGTCATCTTACCATGTGCTATGTTCTCCACTGTCTTTAAGATGACCCACCTAACTATTAATTGTATCAAATTATGTTTATCTCACCTTGAAATCTCATCAAAAACACTTTATTCATAATTGTCAAAACTTGAAAGCAAACAAGATGTCTTTCAACATATAAATCAATAAATAAATTGTGATATATCCCATACAATGGAATGTTATTCAGCCATGAAAAGACATGGGGAGACTTAAATGCATTTTGCTTAGTGAAAGAAGCCGGTCTGAAAAGGCTACATACTGTATGATTCCAACTATATAACATTCTGAAAAAGGAAGAACTACAGAGACAGTAAAAAGGCCACGACTGTCCGATGAGGGGGCAGGGATGAATAGGTGGAACACAAGGGAGTTTCAAGGAGTGAAACTATTTTGTAACACTGTAACAATGCAGCTAAACGGCATTACTCATTTGGCAAAATCAGTATGGAGCTGATTTTTAAAAACCAGTATATTTAAATGTTACATTTATGTCTAAGTATTACTATTTATTCATTTGTGTCAACTACATTTCTTTCCAAAATTTAATTCTGCCCATATGCAAAAATCCCAATTTTAGTTCTTGTTAGAAGCATTAAACATCAGCTGATTTTAAAACTTTCTTATTGTTTATGTCAAGTATGTGAATATATTAGGCTGAAATATAAGTAAATAAGAAAACCTCCTTTAGTGGCTCCCAAATGGATCCTTATTTGTGCCAGCTGTCTGATTTTTATACGTTGCTACATTATAGGACCTTGAGTAAAGACAAAAAGAAATGGATGATGTGCTGTAAGCCATCTCTCTTATGCAGTCTGATTTACCTAGGAATTAATCTGGCAATTATCTCTGTTAACTCTTTAAGGTAAATGATATATCATTAAAGTAGCCAAAAGGCACCAATCCTTCTTTAAAAGTTATAGTCTGCTACACCAGTTAACATGTCTGTATGTCAATGTATTAGTTTTACAGGGCTTCCTTAACTATTGACACTCAACAGAAAATGCATAAAACAATTCAAGCATGCTAAAGGTGGATCATCCATTAAGCACACACTCATCAATGTCAAAAAAATAATATTCCATTTAAAACCCTTTTATTTATGTTGCTTGGATTCCTAGATTCTTTTTGTCTTCATTTTGCCCCAAAACTTGTTTCTTAAAATATTTTGCACCTTCTCCACTTGCTTCTTTGAGTGATTATCAACCACTTAGAGAGTTAGGAGTTACTCTATTAAAGTGACAACAAAACAGATGTAATATTCCCACCCCCGAAAAGGCATTTATTTATTCCACAGGTGAGTTTTAAAAAGCTACTGAAGAAACACAATCTCACCTTCAGAACACTGAGACAAGGAGAAAGACAATAGAAGAGATAAAGAAAAAGAAACAAGAGTTCTCCTAGAAGTTTTAACTCATGAACTACAACCTCAAGTAAATTATGTACTTTGGCATTTAAAGGAGTCATTCAAAATTCAAAAGATAAGGCCTTTATGTCTTATTTTTATGTAAACGAATTTCCAAAATAAATAATTTTAATAATTATTTAAAATTTGAGGAAAAAATGTGTAGGTTTTCCTTGCAGACCATGTTTTTTAAATTATAATTTCCATAGCAAGGGCACCTGGCTGGCTCAGTTGGTAGAGCACATGACTCTTGATCTTGGGGTCATGAGTTCAAGCCTGTTGGGCATGAAGCTTACTTAAAAGAAAAAAGAAATAAGAAAACAGTGAATTTACCTGTCTATATTTTAGACAAATATAGACATAATATATTTTTTAGACAGGTCTAAATACCTGTCTATTTACCTGTCTAAAACTGGATAAAATTGAAAAATTCAGTTGATCTACAATTCCATAGCAATGTGATATTCAGTAAAATATTTGAGCTGTTGATGAAAATGACAATATACTAATAGCTATATAGCTCTGACTTAAACACCTGTGTCACAATAATTTACTGTCTTTGAACAATATCTCTTATATTTTATCAATTTCACTCTACTCAGTTACCTATATGTTTCTAATTGCTCCAACTGCTAATTCCTCCTCATTGAAATGTCAAATATCGTTTATGGGCTCCTTTAAAACCTTGCCAACATACTAACTACATATTATAGTTATATTGATTTTCACAAGGAAAAATTAGTTTTTGAAAAAAGGAAAAACTATTTAAAATGTTTATATTATATATCATACAAAACAGTCTTCAACTGAATTTTTTTGGTAAACTATGTTGCAGTCTTCTACCAACGTTCTTTGGTTCAGTGTAAATGATATGGTAAATTTGCATTCAAATTCATGGAACTTTTCAAATCTGTTTCCCATTTAGCTGGCCAGCCAAAAACAATATTTTCATTTGTAAACAGCTGTTTCATAATCAGCTCTTTTGTACTATGTGGAACTCCATAAAAAATAGAAAATTTTATTCAAAATACAAGAATTGCATTAATCCACTGCAAATCATTGATTAGTTTTTGTATACTACGACACAGTTTAACTTATAAGGAAAGATTTTAAGGAAAATTTAATCTTGTGTCCAAATATAACATTACTTTAAACATGAGGTCATCTAAACATCTGTCTCCAATATATCTCTGGGGATTTAAATCAAAAGTCTGCAAAACATGTACAATCATTTTGAAAATAAATAACAGGACAAATTTCGTCTTGATTATGATTATCATGCACTTTAAAAGGAAACATTTATTCTAATAAGAAAAGTCTGAACTAATTTAAACTTTATTGACATTAACTTAAAATAGTTTCATACAAGACTAAAAGATATATTTCATTTATTTGCTGCTTAACAATACTTATATTTCAATTTTTCGACATTAAACACTATTCCTTTACCTCTTCATAATATTCTTTATCTTTGCAAAATATTTAAGGAAAATTTTCAAGACATAAAATATTTCCACTCAGTAACTGAAAAACTAATATTCATGCTGAACTTTCCTTCCTTTAGGGCAACTATGAATCCTCAATAAGAACTAAAATGGTTCTATCCATTTAACTGACTCCTGCTTTATGCTTTAAAGTAGTATGAATATGGCTAATTAAAAAAGACAGCTATGGCAATAACTTAACTCCAAGACTTTACAATCAGCAAAAAATGGATGTATTCTGAGGAGAGTTTACTTAAACTCTATATCTTACTGTAGAATTTAATTTGTGTCTAGTAAGTGCAACTATTTTAAATTCAGCAACAGGATTACTACTACCAGTTAACTACTTGAGATGAATTAGCATTAAAAATAAACCAAAATGCTTAATCTTCAAAAGTTTCTGCCAAAACTAAAATGAACATTAGCTGTTGGAAAGCTGGAGAAAAACAAATTAAAGCATCATTGAATAATATATTCTTAGGAAAACACCATAGCATTCCCTACTGTGGCAGAAATCACCAGAAAATTCATCTGCAACGGATATTAGTGTCCAAGCTGATCTTGCATCTAGTAGGCTGTCACAAAATATAACTATAAAAAACGGTCATTATGGGTTTCTGAACCACCTCAACTCTTTTCTTCTTCCTGCCTATGTCTTGGAAGACTTGACAGCTTTGGCCTTGGCCATTTCAGGTCATGGATTCTGCCTTGGTAGACACAAGCTAAGAACTTCAAAGTCCGCTCATGACACTGTGTACACAACTCCTTAAAGGCAACAAGTGTGTCTTACTCATCTTGGATGCCCATTGACTAGAACTCCATCTGACACATATCTGCAGCTTGATAATGCTTGATAAATGCATGAATGAGTTGAATCTTTGCCCTAGTTGAGTTGAAACTGCCTACTAATAAACTGCCTTAGTTTTCCCACCTATAAAATGAGGCTAACTCTTGAAATGTGTCCTCACTGAGGTATTGTGAGAACTGGAAGAAAACATACATACAGAAGTATCTGGAAAACTAGCAGTAGTAAACAAGTGTGATTATTATGATGATTATCAACAATTGTATACAAAGAGAAACAGATACTGAATGTGAGATGAAGTATTTATTTTATTTATTTATTTATTTATTTTTAAAGATTTTATTTATTTATTTGAGACAGAGAGAATGAGAGACAGAGAGCATGAGAGGGAGGAGGGTCAGAGGGAGAAGCAGACTCCCTGCCGAGCAGGGAGCCCGATGCGGGGCTCGATCCCGGGACTCCAGGATCATGACCTGAGCCGAAGGCAGTCGCTTAACCAACTGAGCCACCCAGGCGCCCTGAAGTATTTATTTTAAAACGTTCTTTTGAAGAAGCTTAAAATTAAAATAACTTGCTTACCAAAATAATGTGATATGTTGAAATATAGAGAAATTCACTTTGGAAATACAGTTAAAGAACTGGGGGGGGGGCTAAGAAATCCCTTTGGAAAAGTTAAGTCTTGTGCTTTCATTTTTTTTTAACTTTACAAGATCTTGAAAACTTAATAATTAATGTCTTTTGGATTACCAGGAAGAAATTCAAGCTTTCTTATGTAGTTAATACAATTGAGTTTTTCCTGGATCTTTGCCTTCCCATTCCAAAAGGTTTAATACTATAATGAATGGCTAAAGATGTTGATTCAGTATAAGCAATATAAAAGCATGTATTCTCGTGTTGCCATTGGTTTTCCCTCAAATTCAAACAAACACGGATATGAACTAAGTGGAATGTGTTTGAATCATACTGATCTTTGTGTTAAAATAGTACAGATTTGTCTTTATGATTGTCAATTATCTTCCTTTTTTCAAGTTATAAAAATAATTTTGCTTTAGTATAGTTTCCATTTGTATAACTTTTACACATTCAGACTTTGGGTTCCCACATGTTTTACAATTTTCCATTTCTTTCTTAGTAGATTTGCTCTATTATGATGTTGATAAAAAGCATGCCCTTGAAAAATCACTCAACTTAGCTTTGCCCTATTCACTCAAAATACTTATGACAAAACATGCAAGGTACTATGTGTCACTTTTATTTTTTTCTAGATCGTACTGACTTTTATTTTTCAAAATATCCATATTAGCAATATAACCATATTATCCATATTAGCAAAATATCCATATTCGTACATTTTTGTCTGAGTGCTTTAATACAGGCCCCACCTTTAGAGACAGTATTTCTCAACCTTGGGTGCACACTGGAATTAGCTGAAGCACTTTAAAAATGCTAAGTCCTGGACCCAACCCCCAAGATTCTGATTTAGTTGATCTGGACTGTGGCCCTGGCATCAGGAGATTTTAAAATTAGCCAGGTGATTCTAATGTGCAGTCAAGGCTGAGAACCATTGTTGTTACAGTCTTGTATAGGAGACTGCTAATAATAGCAACAAACCATCAATTTATGGAGGGCTTACTTGTGCCAAGCAGCAGGCTAAGCACTTTCTGTGCATTATCTCATTTAATTCACAGCAATCTTATGAAGAAAGACTGTTACTAATTCCTACTTTAGGAATAAAGATGTGATGATTAGAAAGATTAAGAAACTCTCCCAAGGTCCCACTGCTGTTAACTGGCTGAAAGAGAACTTATAGACAGCGCTGGCTACCTCCAGAGGAGGAACTCTTCATCACTGACTACATCATGGTAGAAACTATGCCGTAAGCCAGATTTTTTTTAAAAGGGCAAGTCCGAGTGCTAGTGAATAGAAGAAATGACAGAAGAATTAGCTTCAGGGATATAAAAACACTAAAATTAGTAAGATAATGGAAATGCCCATTTTTCTCCTTAGCCTGATTGTCAGAATTAATAACTTTCTCAAAATAGTAGTATTTGAGGAAAGGAACATTCCCAGGCAGTGTCCTGGTCTAGCTGCCTACCTCTCAGTTGTCATGGACACAGGAAGGAACAATGAAATCATTATTTGACTATTATTTTTTAGTTGCTAGTCAGCATATGACTCTGGTCTGTAAACTGCATCTCTGCATTCCCTACGGATCAGGGGAGCTGTCCCTCCTGGTAGTGACAGAATAACCACAAATAAAACAATCCTTCTCAGGGGAAAGCCATCTTTATCTGTCAGTATTAGTCAGTTGAGAAACAGAGCTGCAGGCAGCTGAAAAAACAGTTTGACTGTTTTAAGTTTACAGGTGGCCTTATAATGGAAATTTTTACACACTGAAATTCCTTTTTCAAGTTAAAAAAGTTTGGACAAAAAGGGACAAAATTTGGCAGTATTTTAATGCAACACTTCTAACCAGCTTGCGAAAGCAAAATATCAAATTTTAGTGAAGCTTGGTGAACTAAGCACCCGCCTTCTGGCAAACAGACTCAGTTAACTATTACCATTCTTTCTGTGAACATTCCTCATGGTTAAAATCAGATCGGCCACACTTATCACAGGGCCTGATATATACAAAACACGTAAGAAATGTTTTCTCAATGAATTCATGGATGTTGGGAAGAATTAATTTAAAAATAGTGTTAATAGAAGATTGTATACACAGAAACATAATAATAATGTCAGCATGTAAATAATGGGATAGCTGCTTACAGCGCAGCCAGAAAGTATTTCCGTGTGTGTGTGTGTGTGTGTGTGTGTGTGTGTGTGTGTGTGTGTCGTTTGCTTGGAAGAAACCAGGATGACAAGAGAAGGCATTTGACTAATAATTCCATAATCATTAGCAGCAAGGATTGGATACTTGGGGTTCCACGAAAGATACCTGTTGGGCTTTCCTCAACATTTGGGACAATGAAGCAGACAAAGCCAGTTTATTTTGTAGGTTGCTCAAAACCTTCTTCCTGATTGGCCTACCAGAACTTATTAAACTTTTTCTGGGGAAAAGGCACAGTTTGGAGCCTATCCCACACAAGAAAATACAATTAATTACATTTATCAATTTAGCTACTAGAATAAAATTTTCCTAGGACAAAATCATGGTTTTAAAATGTCAGATTAGGAAGCTATTTATGAGAGTCAGAAAAGCACGGGGTGCTTTGGTGGGAAGCCCTGGACAGGCCCCTGAGAACACTGAACCTTGGGGTTGAGGGACTAGAAAAAATACAGAAACTAATGAGAATGGCTGATTACAAACTTGGGTAATAATTTTGCCTTCAATTCCTGGGAAAAGGACTAACAGACCCTTGTTAATCTATAAATCAATGGTTGTCAATCACGTGGTTGGTCTCTTTCTCACTGGCCTGGGATATGGAAAAAACCACATTAAAGGAAAGGTCTTTAAGACTTATATTGATTAATAATACTTGATACACTTGCTCCAAATAATACTTTATGATTTTAAGACAGCCAAAGATATTATGAATGATAAATACAATAAAATACCTACAAAAATATAAATGCCCTTTTTTTTTTTTTAAGTAGATTTTTGGGGAAGGGAGTGACCCAAGTTACTTGATAGGGTGACTACTGGGATATGAACTGAGAATCATTCCTATAGGCCCACTACGGAATATTGAAAATGAAACCTAATGACTCCATTTGGGGAATAAAAAATTAAAATTTCTGGTGAAAAATAAGATGTTAATTATATCCAGGTTTGAGAACAAAACAAAAACTCCACCACCCCAAAATAAGGTTAGGGTTCTAGAAGATAAACAGAAAAATACAGTTTATATTATAAATTGTAGAACAGAATTATAGTTTGCATATATTCATATAATATGGCACTCATCTATGACAATTTTTTCAAATGCCTGGAACACACCTAAATACTTTTACATTTTCCCTCTCTGTTAGTAACTAACATTTACTGAGTGCTTACGAAGTGTAAGGCACAATGATAAGCCTTTACATGCATCAACCCATCTGATCCTTCTAACAACCTCATGAAGTAGATTGCATGCATCCTATGGATAAACCACAGAAATGTTAAGCTGCCTACCCAAAGTAACACATCTAGTGAATGTCAAAGTTGGGATCTAATGCCAGTCAGTAAAGCATCAGAATCCCTACAGGATGCCACCTCCCTATATTACCTCTACTCTCTTAGTAAAGTTCACTATTAAAACATGGATGCCTTTTGATGAGGTGCTCCATTTTCTTCTTTATTGATCTCAGTTGTAACTATTTCATTGCTTAGCTCCCATAATGTACTCAAAAGTTTGCCATCTATGTAACTATTTTTGGAAAACGATGTAATTCCAAAACAAAGATCTGAGAACAAAACTTAGGTAGACCAATGTTTTTCATATATATATGAAATCATATTCATACACATATATATTTCATGAAATATATGTATGTGTATATATATGATAAATGACTGGAAAAAACTACAACCAGCACAGTGGACTTTGAGCTTGGGAAAATAAACCTACCCCCAAGCAGTAAGCAACTCAACAATCAAATAGGCTACATATGCTTCTTATAACCATTCCTGGGAAGGCAGGTATTGGGAAGAAACAGGTCTACATCCGTGCACAGTCAAGATCCACGTTTGTAGAATCAATGGGACTTAGACTACAGAGGGTTAAAGTCCCTCCAAGATTGACTCCTTCTTAGGGCAATCAGGGCAGGAAAAGTAGGACCCTTTGGATTCCTTTTTCTTCCTTTGCCACTATTAGGAATAAAATTGAATAGTGCATCTGAGACAGTGTATAGTTCCTGGGGTCATGTCTGAATTTGGTGACAGGTGCACACTACCAATGAATGTATTGGGTATGGAGGAAACTGCACCAACTCCTTCAAATCATTTAGAAAGCAATATATGCTCTAGTATCTTGCTGAAAGGTTTAGAAGTTTTTAAATTAATTAACATTCAAAATTGGGAACCAAAATAAATTTAACATTCATTCAGTCATCTATTCATTCAACAAATGTTTATTCAGTACCTATCCTATGCCATTTTCTGTTTTAGACACTAGGGATATAGCCAGGTACCAAACAGACTAAGATTCTTATCCTCAGGAAGCTTATCACCAACTGATAGAAATAAGAGCATGTTTTAATATCTGTCACTATTATACATCAGCTTTAGATAATATTATGCATTCTTACATTTAAATAGACATGTCATTGTTACAGGTCAATAAAATATAAAAACTAAGATTTCTTTAAAAATTTAATATATGGATATTTTTTCAGTTCTGCAATGTTAATAAAACATACATTAAAAATGTGACTTCCCTCATGTATGTTCAAATGCAAGAATACATAAATTTACATAAACTGCACAAATTATAACAAAAATACAGATAGTTTCCAATGAAGAAATGGTTTTAATTTTTTTTTAAAGATTTATTTATTTTTATTTATTTGACAGAGAGAGACAGCGAGAGAGGGAACACAAGCAGGCAGAGTGGGAGAGGGAGAAGCAGGCTTCCCGCTGAGCAGGGAGCCCGATGTGGGCCTCGATCCCAGGATCCTGGGATATGACCTGAGCCGAAGGCAGACGCTTAACGACTGAGCCACCCAGGCGCCCCAATTTTTTAAAAACCTACATATACCAATAACCACTGTGACCTCCATCTACTCCAACCTTGATGCTTCCTTTATTACAGTTCTTTGCTTCACACTTCCTCTGTGGTCCTCTTCTGCTATCTGACTATTCAACATCCATCCATCCATCCATCCATCCATCCATCCATCCATCCATTACACAACTATGTGCCAGGAACAATTGGAGTGAGAACCTCTAGAATCCATCACACTTTTCCCTCAGGATGAGAGTTTCTCAGAAGTTGAAACAGACATGAGACTCTTAATATATTAAAAAATAAAGAAATGCCAACTGTTATTAAAATGTAGCTTATTTTAAATGCCTACATATCACATATTAATGCTTTTAACACACACAATTGCATGAGAAAGGCAATGACTTTATGTCTAGCTTTATTTGAAAGAAATGTCAAGTTTAAGTTAGGAGGTCCTTTGTGAATGTGTGGCCCCATTCAAATGGCCCTGCTGGTCCTGCTAGCACCCCTCCCTCTTGGTTAACTGCCAAGGAGAAGCTACTAGGCTGTCTCCATATATGAGCATCTCATTCTCAGTCCCCACTACTTACAGCCCTTGAAACCTTCAGGAAAGCTAAACTCAGAAGGGCACAGGACCCTATATTTGGGCATAAGGGTCCTAAATGTCCCAAGGTTCAGGATTCCTATTAGTGGTATTTCACACTTATTAGGGGTTATAGATTTTTGTGGCTCACGCACAAAGTACATAACACTGTTTTAGGGGGAAACATATCCTGATTTCAAACAACTAACCTAAAATTACAGATTTTTGGACCCTGACCTATACATTTAGGCATTACATGAAACTATATTTTTTCCTCATACATGGTAACTGCATTTCTTATTCTTTCCTTATATATTTGTCTTGTATGTTTTTCCTATACATGGTAACAGTAAGTCATTTTTTAAAATTTTAACTTACCCAGAAAAAAAATTTGCCATCTATTTCTAACTTATGTGAATAATGAAAATAGACCTCCTTTTTGAATTTATAATATATTTCTGTGTATAGTTGCTCACAAGCAGAAACTGTACATCTTTTATTGATTTTATGTCAAATATTCCATTATAGGGAACAAATCACACTGTTTAGCATTTCCATATAACTTAGGTCAGAAAATAAAAGTTTTGGGGCGCCTGGGTGGCTCAATCGTTGGGCATCTGCCTTCAGCTCAGGTCACGATCCCAGGGTCCTGGGATCGAGCCCCGCATCCGGCTCCCTACTTGGCGGGAGGCCTGCTTCTCCCTCTCCCACTCCCCCTGCTTGTGTTCCTGCTCTCACTATCTCTCTCTCTGTCAAATAAATAAATAAAATCTTAAAAAAAAAAAAAGAAAAGAAAAGTTTTATTTTCAGTGCAGCTCTGAGAAACTATCAGTCCTACAAGGAACATTCCCTCCACTAACACCAAAATAAGATGCTACAAATGAGTTCAAAGCACTTGGCTTTTAAAATAGAAGATATTTTCTTTGTCTCTGCCACATTTAGGCTGATCAGAGAGAGGCACAAAAGCAACATATGTCTCAAAAGAATTGTATCACATTGTGGCAAATGCAGTTTGAATAAAAATAGACTTAATGAGTAGATACATTCTAAGCACTGTGCAAGTCCTGCAGACACAAAATAAATAAGACTTTTGGCCCCTACGTAAATGGGGCTCACTCTTTGCAAGACTTAAAAAGCAAGAATTAAATCCAGTGTAATCTTTTAAATTTATCACACACAAAAAAACAAAAGAAATTGTGAAAAGCATCCATGTAGAGTAAAACATACCACATAATATGTAAACATATCAACGAAAACATTGTAAATACAGGCAATACTAGATAATGCCTATTTAAAAACCCCTATTGAATGGACAGATGATACATTTCTGAAGTATATAATATATAAATCTAGCAAGGGTCACACAGACACCATCATCACTGCTTTCCTTCCATATAACTTAGGTGCCAGTGTCTCTACTATTCTTTCTTTTCTTTCCCTTCTTTGCTTCTCTGTTGACCTTCTCCAGCATATGTGTGCTCAAAAGAATAGAAGGTATAGGCCAATGCAGATCTTCACAAAAATATGAAGGAAACAGAAGGAGTCTTATCCTTCCTTGATGCTTGATCAGGCAAATATGAGACTATATTGCTCTGTAAAAGAAAGTTGCTGATATGCTTTCCAATTTTGATATGATTACATTTCTACTTTCATCTTAAAAGAATAGGAAATAAATGTTTTCTTAGCTCAACTAAAAAAGCCCCTGCTAATCAAAATAAATCACTAAGGGGTCTATAGCACTTATTATGTTAAGGATTTTCAATATTCATCTTCTTTATAATTTTCTTAAAATTTCATAGCTGTATACCGTTCTCATTAAGAGAGAAAGAAAGAATGCGTTTAATTTACTAAGCCTTTTTCTAAAAAATGTTTTAAAAAAACATGGGCAAGTTACACTGCCATCTCGTGGTTAGAAGTTCATTTACAGTAGCAGGGACTTCCTAGAACTTCCATTAATTCCACACACAGTATGCATTAACCTAAAAAAAAAAAAAAATCCTGTTTGGAACTTAAGAAAATACATTCTTTATACACCTCCCTCACTTTCTTATGTTAAAGGTCATTATATTAAAACAAGAAATGGCATTTTGAGTGGCTGCCCCGGATAGATAAACAAAAAGAACTATGCATTTGGCACTGTAGATCTCGCTCACAGAAACTTATAATTTACTACTAGTGTATGCACACTCTAACCCTGACAATTTAGAGAAACAAAATTATGGATTCTAGGAGTTTCATTTCCACAAGGTAACTACAAGACCTAAAAGCAATGAATATGACATTTATGCTAAACTTATCAACAATTTTTTTTGATCCAAAACTCTAAATTCAAAAGCAAGACCACCCACCACAGAGAACAAATATTATAGCAATAAAAATAGTTGCTCCCACCTCTCTTACTCATATACATAAACTTATTTTTCCATTCATAGTTAAGAATCATAATTAAAAAGAAAAATTAATTCCAAAGTCCAGTCATCTACATTTTTCAAATGTATAATTCTCTATGATCTATGCCAGGCACCTGTTCCAAATGTTTTACAGTGGTAGGATCTAACTAGAAGTTAACACACTTCTACATCTAACTTTGTCTGCAGAAAGCTTTTCTTTTTTTTTTTTTTTTTTAAGCAAATCACGAAAATCATAGGAAGACAGTGCCATCTACAGGTCTGCACAAGGACAGAATGGTGTTCTTTTCAAATGTGACTGTCCACTGTGATACAGTAGCCAACCAAATGCATTGCCCTAGAAGGAAGCTTCAAAATAACTTTGCTCATTATTGAATCTCTGGAGAGGTACCAATAATTTATTCCAAAGTATTTTAACTTATCTCTACAATCATTCTCCAAATAATAACAACAACTACATCAACAAGAACAAAAATAATACTTCCCATAACTGTATCAATCTGATTTTGGTACATTTGATGATCCATAAATCTTGATAATTTTTTAAGAAATATTAGCTCATTTGGCATTTCTTCCCTCCCTCCCTCCCTCTCATAATGTAGAGCTTTTTGAGCTTAATTCTATTTTAGGTGTCATTCAATTCTACTGAAACATATATTCCATTATTATTTCTCCAAAGTTATATCCCCCCCCCCCATAATAGTCCATTCTAGATTTTACAGACATTCAACTAAATTCACCCTGTGGCTCACTTAAAGCTACCAGATTCATGCAGATGAAAAAGCTCAAAACAAACCTATTTCATGCAACTTAAATTCCCTCCTTTTTCACAGCCAGGCTCACCCAGTCTACTCTGGGGTTGCTCTCACTCCAGTGAGTCATTCTGGTAGCTTACCTAATTGTATAAGTCTTGTTTAACAATTACCTGAGGATTGGGGCTCAACCCATTCCTAATCAATCACCTGTAGGGAATGGCAGAAAAGAGGCAGCTCTGTCAATGCTGACAGAGTCCCCTGATGGGTGATATGGAGAATTTTATACTTGTACTATGGCTGGCAAAAACAAGAAATGCTGGTTATGCCAAAGGCAGATCTTGATTGTTCATCAGTATGCGAGTTTCTAGAGCAGCTACAGTATTTAAACCAGCCTGAAGGAAAAGAGGTCTTACGAAAGCAATATTCTCTATGGGGCTGCTTGCCTGATTTCTCATTTTGCACACTCTGAGGCAGGGTGGGGTAGTGGGTAGGAGTAAAAGCTCTAAAAGCAAAGAAAACAGAGTTTGAGTTCATGTTCTGTCACTGGCCTTGAGCAAGTTACTTAATATCTCTGAGCTTCACTTTCCTCATCCTCAAGAAATTACAAATTATTATCAATAATTTAAGCAAAGTAAGGTGCTTTATACATAGTAATCATTCAATTAATGTGAGCACTTAAGATTTATCTTACTGTTTCCTGTTTGTCTGATCTTAATTATTGACTAGATAATTAGGGAGGGTCCATCTAAACCCAAACACCCAGAGAAGGTCCCTTGTAACTTGGTAAGTTAACAAAAAGAATGAATGAGAAAGACAACTCAAAATAAGGATGAGTACAATGATATAACAAAAAGAAAATGGTATTTGATGGTCTGATACTAGTTTCAAAATTTACCTCTGAAACATTACCTTTGAAAATCACTAAAAATCCACATAACTCTTGTTCCCACGTTATTTCTACTGTATAAGTCAGAAATCTGAATCTGTAGGACACAGAGAAGTTGGAAATATAGATTGGGGGGTTACGTGCAAACTGATAATATTGAAGCCAGAGAGCAGATGGGCTTGCTCAGGGAGGTAACAGTGCATGGAGCAAGGGGAGCAGGTGGGGGGATGAGTTAGCCTGGTGATGGGTATTAAAGAGGGCACATATTGAATGGAGCACTGGGTGTTATACGCAAACAATGAATCACAGAACACTACATCAAAAGAAAGAAAGAAAGAAAGAAAGCCAGTAAGATTCCAATAAATAAACAGGCGTAAATCATAGATAAGTTGTAAAAGAAAATTCAGCTGATACGGTAAAAATTCAACCTTTCTAGTAGCGAAGTGAATGAAAATTAAAATAAGGACAAGATCCACTGAATTAAGCAGAATATTAGAAACTTGGCATCGTCAGTACTGGTGAAGATAGGACAAAATTGCCAGGTAGGATATTAATCCCAACCCTTTGGAAACTGATTTCACTTCAAGAAAATTTAAAGTTATTTTGTTCCTTTGGCCCAATTTCTTGAAAAGGATCCTGAGAAGATACTGTTCAATACAGATAAAGCTTTTTCTAATGAAGAAGTTCATCACATTTTTTTCTGGGACAACTTAATAAAGCCTTATACATGTTACAGAAGATGGAAGAGTTAAAGATTATGTGGCATACAGACCCAATAAACTGTTTTTGCAGACATTAAAAGAATCAAGACTGCAAAGTATAACCTAGAGAATATAGTTAATAGCATTGTAACAGCTCTGTATGGTGACAGATGGTAACTAGATTTATTGTGGTGACCACTTTGTAATGTACATAAATGCTGAATAAATGTTGGACACCTGAAACGCATAAAAAAAAAGTGTATGGAGCAGAGAACTTAGGACCCTGCAGAATGCCAGTTTTTGAGGAAAGGGAAAGAAGAGGAACCAGCAAAGGAAACATAAAGAAGTGACTGGATATGAAGAGGAGAGTAACAATCAACAGTAGACAACTTTAAAGAGAAAAATTGGTCAGAGATGTGAAATTTTACAAAGATTAGGCAAAATTAAGAATGAAAACCAGTAGTTAGCAGTTTGAGCACAAAGGTAAAGACAGATACACCAATTATAGTAGGTTGGAAACTGAGTGAAGAACTTTTCACAAAGGTTGACAATGAAAGGAAGAGAAACACAGGACCATAGCTTGAGATATGGAACATGAACTTGAGAATCACAATATAAAGAAAAAAATACAATCAAATGCCTGTTGTGGGTTGAACTGTGTCCCCCCAAGAAAGATATGTTCAAGTCCTAAACTCTTGTATGTGACCTTATCTGGAAATAGCATCTTGGGGCGCCTGGGTGGCTCAGTCATTAAGCGACTGCCTTCTGCTCAGGTCATGATCCCAGGGTCCTGGGATCGAGCCCCGCATCGGGCTCCCTGCTCCGCGGGAAGCCTGCTTCTCCCTCTCCCACTCCTCCTGCTTGTGTTCCCTCTCTCGCTGTCCCTCTCTGTCAAATAAATAAATAAAATCTTAAAAAAAAAAAGAAAGAAAGAAATAGTGTCTTTACAGATGTAATCAAGTGAAGGTAAGGTCATGCCGGATTGGAATGGGCCCTAATCCAATGATATCCTTATAAAAAGAGGGAAATTTGGACAGACACAGAGACAGATGGGAAGGGAAAGCCATGTGATGACAGTCAAAGAACACAATGATTGTTAGCAATTACCAGGAGCTGAGAGAGGCATGGACCAAATTCTCCTTTGCTGCTTCCAGAAGGAACCAGCCCTATCCACATTTTGATTTCAGACTTCTAACTGCCAGTACTATGAGACAATAAATTACTGTTATTTTAAGCCATCCAGTTTGTGGTACATTGTTCAGACAACCCTAGCAAACTAATACAAGGGATCAAAAGATATAGATCTAATAGAATACTTAGAATGTGTGTAAGCCATGATCACATCAAAGTATGGAAATAACTGACACAAACATAATAATTTAAAACCAAAAGGAAAAGAAATTGGTAAGAAAAATCAGTTAAAATCTAGAGCAGTTAAGAATCTCATAGACGTTCCTTAACCTGGTTTCACTGCCATTTTAAGATACCACCTATTTAAATCATAAAGGTGTTTGAAAATGATTTGTGCACCTCTTTTCATTTTGGGATCCTGGAACAAAAGATGATACATAAATTTAAAAAGTTATCATGGACTTCTCACTCAGAAGGTGGCAGACATTTTAGAATTGAAGATAATTTTTTCACTTCGTTTACCGAATGATTACAATATAAGAAAATATTGTTAAAGGACAGTACTGTTGCAAATATTCGTTGTCTGATGACTTGAACCTCAGCATAATTTTCTCTCTTCAGAGTGGGACCCTAAGAATATATTCTGTGGCTTAAGCTTCTGATATTTAGTCATTAATACAGTCAACATCCATTTCTGAGCATCTACTACGCTCTACCTAAAACACCAGGTTCTCAGTGCTCTGAGATATTGTAGTCAAGGGGAGGGGAAGGCAGTGCATAGGCAAAGGAGATGAGGAAGTGCTGGTTTAACAGGTGTTCCTAAAATGTTGTGTTAAAGTTGATTCATATTTTTACATCAACTGAATCATGTACCCACACATTATACTTATGCTTTTAAAATGTCTTTCACTGAAGGACAGTAAAATAAGAAATCCTTTGAAATATGGTTATGCAATTCATATTTTGTTCTTACTTAAATTCATATTTTTGAGAACTAGATTTTCTTTAAGAGAGACAAGATAGAGCTACCCTACAACCCAGCAATTGCGCTACTACGTATTTATCCAAAGGATAGAAACATAGTGATTTGAAGGGGGACATGCACCCCAATGTTTATAGCAGCAATGTCTACAATAGCTAAACTATGGAAAGAGCCCAGATGTCCATCGAAAGATGAATGGATAAAGAAGATGTGGTGTGTATACACACACACACACACACACACACACACACACACACACACGCACACTATGGAATATTACTCAGCCATCAAAAAGAATGAAATCTTGCCATTTGCAACGATGTGGATGGAACTAGAAGGTATTATGCTAAGCGAAATAAGCCAGAGAAAGACAAATGCCATATGATTTCACTCATATGTGGAATTTAAGAAACAAAACAGATGAACATAGGGGAAGGTAACAAAAAATAAGATGAAAACAGAGGAGGCAAGTCATAAGAGACTCTTAACTGTAGGAAACAAGCTGAGGGTTGTTGGAGGGGAGGTGGATGGGGGGATGGAGTAATTGGGTGATGGGAATTAAGGAGGGCACTTGAAGAAATGAGCACTGAGTGTTGTATGCAACTGATGAATCACTAAATTTACCTCTGAAACTAATAATACAGTATGTGTTAATTAAATTGAATTTAAATAAAAATTTTAAAAAGAGAGAGAGAAATTAAAATGCATCCTTTAAAGGTATTTTATAATTAATTTGAGCAGCAGAGTTGCTTCCTCCTATGTGGTTGAAATAAGGGGAATTTTTCCTCCCTAATTACCCAGATAATGGGTTCCAGCCTCCCTTTGATGTGTCATAAAGGCTCACCTGTTTCACTACAACCTGCTATTTATTATCAAACAATTGCAGTTTCCCAAATCCTGACGTTCCAAAGGTGCCATTTATCCATATCACATGTGTGTCCCCTTTGCACCCATTCTGAAAAAGACTTTTCCTTGATCAAAATTTCAACCTTGATTACCCCCCGGTGCATCGACCCTTTTATTACTTAGACCAAATTAAAGTCCAGAGAACTACTAATATACATACTACCTGTTAAGGTACTTCTTTTAACTGTATTTTAACTACTATGGGTTAAAGCAAAAAATGGTAGAAATCTTGTAAAAAAATGAAGATACATAAGATATATAATAAGATTAGGAGTTTAAAAAATAAGATTTGAAATTATCCAATACCATTTTAGTTACCTTTTTAGGTTGAAAGCCTTGACTCTTCCACCAGTATAATGCACATTTTACACTGTGCAATAGTTAACTTCCCAGAGACCTATCCATGAATCCCAGGTTTCTTTCCACCTAAAAAAGATGTTTCGTTTCACTTTCTCATTTGACCCCTTGAAGGTGATTAATGAGAAAAACTGCACAAAGTACTGGAACTATGTCTAGTGCAAAACTGGAAAACTTGTTTTCAGAACACTTTGACTACACAATTTGACTAAAATATCTCTAGGAAGACACAAAATAAAAATTGTGATTGGAGATATGATGGGGATGTGTGCCTACAATGTACAAAGAACTAGGGTGGGGCTGGAGAGGAGCCTGAAAATTTTGGGAAATAAATCAGTGTCCTGCATGAATGGCGATGATGTAAAAGCTATAAGGAGGGGAAATGCTCTAGGAAGTCCTCTGAGTGGCACTGGCAGACTTCTGGGAATATGAGTATGAGATTCTGGGAGACAGGAGGGGGAGGGCCTTAGAGATGCCACTGTGCAAGGGAATTCAGTGTGGACAAGGCCTAGGCCTCAGGAAGGACCTTGACAGGCTCTGGTGAGAGCAGGGTCTCTCAAGGATCCATGAGGACTTGCCAGAGACCCCGGAAAACTCTGAAGTTAGAGGCAAAAGCCCAATGAGAACTTGGGGAGAATACCCATCTGAGTGAGCCTAAAAGGCTTCTACATGACATGGGAAATAAGAACCCCGTGAGCTTTGGAAACACGTGTAAGAACCCAAACTGGTTATTAAGGAGAATGGGAGGGTCTGAGGTAAAGCTAAGTTCCTGAATCCAAGGAAGAGATGTGCATAGAAGGGGAACTTCCTGGAGCCCTACTGGTGAGCAGACAAGGTAATGATATGAAATACTGAGGCCTAAGGGACCTTGGGAACTCTAGCGAGTTTGGGGGGAATTCTATCAGTACTGCTGTCAGGTTGCTACCAATCCCTTCAGTCATTGTGAGAAATAGAAAAAGATGTCCCAGAACCATATGATCCTCTCAATAGATGCAGAAAAAGCATTTGACAAAGTACAGCATCCTTTCCTCATTAAAACTCTCCACTATGTAGGGATAGCAGGAACATACCTCAATATCATAAAAGCCATATATGAAAAGCCCATAGCAAATATCATTCTCAATGGGGACAAACTGAGAGCTTTTCCCCTAAGGTCAGGAACACGGCAGGGATGTCCACTATCACCACTGCTATTCAACACAGTACTAGAAGGCCTAGCCTCAGCAATCAGACAACAACAACCAAATAAATAAATAAATAAATAAATAAAAGGCATCTGAATTGGTAAAGAAGTCAAATTCTCATTCTTTCCAGATGACATGATACTCAATGTGGAAAACCCAAAAGACTCCTCCCCCAAATTGCTAGAACTCATATAGGAATTCAGCAACGTGGCAGGATATAAAAAAAATCAATGCACAGAAATCAGTTGCATTTCTATACACCAACAAGACAGAAGAAAGAAATTAAGGAGTCAATCCCATTTACAATTATGCCAAAAACCGTAAGAAATGTAGGAGTAAACCTAACCAAAGAGGCAAAGGATCTGTACTCAGAAAACTATAGAACACTCATGAAAGAAATTGAGGAAGACACAAAGAAATGGAAAAAAAAAAAAAAACATGCTCATGGGTTGGAAGAATATTGTCAAAATGTCTACCTAGAGCAATCTATACATTCAATGCAATCCCTATCAAAATACCATCAACTTTTTTCACAGAGCTGGAACAAATAATCCTAAAATTTGTATGGAACCAGAAAAGACCCCAAATAGCAGAAGAATGTTGAAAAAGAAAACCAAAGCTGGAGGCATCACAATTCCAGACTTCAAGCTCTATTATAAACCTATAATCATCAAGACAGTATGGTACTGGCACAAACACAGACACAAAGATCAATGCAACAGAATAGAGAACCTGGAAATGGACCCTCAACTCTATAGTCAACTAATCTTTGACAAAGCAGGAAAGAATGTCCAGTGGAAAAAAGACAGTCTCTTCAACAAATGGTGCTGGGAAAATTGGACAGCTACAAGCAGAAGAATGAAACTGGACCATTTCCTTACACCATACACAAAAACAGACTCCAAATGGATGAAGGACCTAAACAAGAGACAGGAATCCATCAAAATCCTAGAGGAGCACACAGGCAGCAACCTCTTTGACCTTGGCCACAGCAACTTCTTGCTAGACATGTCTCCAAAGGCAAGGGAAACAAAGACAAAAATGAACTACTGGGACTTCATCAAGATAAAAAACTTTTGCATAGCAAAGGAAACAGTCGACAAAACCAAAAGACAACCGAAGGTATTTGCAAATGTCTTATCAGATAAAGGGCTAGTATCCAAAATCTATAAAGAACTTACCAAACTCAACACTCAAAAAATAAATAATCAGATCAAGAAATGGGCAGAAGAGGGGCGCCTGGGTGGCTCAGTTGGTTAAGCAACTGCCTTTGGCTCAGGTCATGATCCTGGAGTCCCGGGATCGAGTCCCGCATCGGGCTCCCTGCTCGGCAGGGAGTCTGCTTCTCCCTCTGACCCTCCCCCCTCTCATGTGCTCTCTCTCTCTCTCTCAAATAAATAAATTCTTTGAAAAAAAAAAAAAGACATGAACAGACATTTCTCCAAAGAAGACCTACAAATGGCCAACAGACACATGAAAAAATGTTCAACATTACTCGGCATCAGAGAAATACAAATCAAAACCACAATAAGATACCAACTCACACCAGTCAGAATGGCTAAAATTAACAAGTCAGGAAATCACAGATGTTGGGGAGGATATGGAGAACAGCGAATGCTCCTACACTGTTGGTGGGAATGCAAGCTGGTACAACCACTCTGGAAAACAGATGGAGGTTTCTCAAAAAGTTGAAAATAGAGCTACCCTAGGATCCAGCAATTGTACTACTGGGTATTTACCCCACAGATACAAATGCAGTGATCCGAAGGGGCACCTGCACCCTAATGTTTATAGCATCAATGTCCACAATAGCCAAACTATGGAAAGAGCCCAGATGTCCATCAACAGAAGAATGAATAAAGAAGATGTGGTGTGTGTGTATATATGTATATTATATATGTATATATTATATATATACATTATATATATATAATGGAATATTACATGACCATCAAAAAATGAAAGGGTGTGATATGATGGCCCCTTCTCATTCACATCCTTATTCCTCCTGCAGTGTTTGGCTTTGCTGATCTTCCTGAAGCTCTCATCATTGGCTTCTATTCTTTCGTGTGAATCTTGTGATTACCTGAAGCTGAAAATACAGACTAGAAGCCCGCTCTGTAAAACTTCAATTCATACTGATTTGTCTTGAACATCACTTTCATCATATAAAACAAAGTTGCCACTGGTAACAATAACTATATATTAGCTATAGCTACAAGCTCAAGGCCAGTCTTCAGATGTATATTGATCAAGCAACTGTCAGTGCGTCAATCTCTTTGGTCTTTTAAATACAAATATCACAAACCATCTTTTAATGAAAGACAGACCTATTCTCATTATGGAAGACATCTACTGGCCATCTCATGACGTGTCTGGCTTCTCTGGAAAATAAATCTCCATTGAAGTCCCCATGCCCAATGCTGCCCCACTCACACATCCACATGGGCAGTGGCTACAACTGATTGATGGCAGAGGTGGGCCCCTGTCCAAAATTGGGTTATCTTGAGTCTTTTCCATGATTTTACACAAGAACTGAAAAAAAAAAAAAGGAAGTCAGTCTCTCACTGTCTCTACAAAACAGAAGTCAAGAGCATGTAAATTCAAGAGCTGTTAGGAACCACACTTCATCACGTGGACGGAAGAGCAGCAAACAGCAGTCAATTGTAAGCAAAAAGACTGATGAAAGCACCAGAAGGGCACAGGGAAATACCTCCACAGCCTGGCACGCTGACAACCTTGCACATCTCCATATAACCTTATAGGTAGGGCTAGGCCACAGTCTGAGCCGAGTCTTGGCAGAATGCCCTGTGATTTCCTCTGCCCTAAGGGAAGATAAGCAGACTGGTGAGGAAGCGCTGAGAAGCGGTTTCTCCCGTTATCTCATGGAAGACTGCCATAGGCCATTTCTCATCTATCTCCCTAGTTTCAGTTGAACACAAGACTTTCCACCTCACTTCCACTTAGGGAAAGCTGCAGCCTTCAGTGTAAGTGGATAAGACTGTTTGGCTGTGGTTCTGAGGTGTCTCCTCACCAGCAGAGTGACCCACAGCTCATACCGTGTATCATCTGGCCTCTTCACTTTGGTGTCCTCCGTGGAATAAGGGACACAGGGAACTGACACCATAATGACTTGCTTTTCCTGTCTTTATAAGTAATTAGCTGTCTGAATCCATTTGGGCATGTTTACTCGTTACCAGGCAAATCTACGGAAGTACGGCAAGCTGTCCTAACAACTGTATTAGGATTACCTGTGACTCTATTATTAACCACCACCCTGCTGCCTTGGAAATGCTTAACCATTTCACAAAGTGAGAAAGGGTAAGAGATGGCAAGAGTTCACTTCCTGAGTTCCCCCTCAGTGCTCTAGCTCCTGATTCCAGTCTCCTCCAGGAAGGTATCAAGACCTTGAATTCCACGAGAAACCCTGGTATTTCTCCAATAAACCTCCCCAGCTTTTTTTTTTCCCCTTAAGAAAGCCAGAACGTATTTTTAACCTTTACCTTCCAAAGGTCATATAATATACACACAGAGGGTGTTGCATTTGATGACATTATCAGTAGTCAGAACTCCAGCACTAGAGATTCAAATGCATTTTCTATATTTATTAAAATTCTACCTTTCTTGTATATTAATTTCTTTTTGGCCCTTGACCTAGTATATGTAATATGAGTAGTCTGTGTTTATTAAAGTCCAATAAATATAAAATTTTATGAAAATGTTATTGCCCAAGTAGAAGAAAACATGACTGTTTTTCTATACTATGATGAAAGTACAAATTATTCTCATCATTTATCAATAATTCCATAGTACTAACTATATAAATCAACTACATTATGTTTAATTTACCTTAGAAATATACTAATTTTCATTCACATTAGTTACATGATGGAATCACACATGATATTTGTGCCAAATATTTATCATCCAACAAAACAGTGTAAGTACGATTATAGTTTGATCTACTCTTAACATCCCTTGAATTTAGCTGTGTCTAGCATAGAGTATGATCAGATGCTTCTGAATCATTAGTCATAGGTTAGGATGTTCACCTACAATTACAGATGCTTCTGAATCATTAGTCATAGGTTAGGATGTTCACCAATTAGCCTTATTCTCCTATTGGGACAGCTAAGTTTTCTTTGATCAGGGTCATGGATTCTGAATCAACTGAGTCAGGACAGCTAGTAGAGTCTTGGACATTGTGAAACTGGCCAAAATGGTGAGTAAATTGGTGAAAATTCATCATCACTACTGAGAAACAACTAAAAAAGTAGACAGTGGGGCTACTAACATCATAATTATGGATGGACAAAACACAATCACATATAAAAGATGAGTACCTTGATTGCCATATTAATGAAGTATCATCTTTAGGAAAGTATACAGACTGTAACTGATACATCTGGTAGTATGTGCAACTCCTGAGAGTCAAGTAGTTCATGACATACTGATAAACTAGTCAATTTATAATAGGCCTTTATAAAAAGTCCAAGTTTGTTTGAAAATTAATTTTACTAGTCGATGTTAAACATTAGACATCTAGTCACTCTCTCTCTCTTTTTTAAAGATCTTATTTATTTATTTAACAGAGCGAGAGAGTACAAGCAAGGAGAGCAGTAGGGGAGGGAGAAGCAGGGTCCCCGCTGATTAAGGAGCCGGATGCGGGACTCGATCCTGGGATTATGACATGAGCTGAAGGCAGACGCTTAACCATCTGAGCCACCCAGGCGCCCCTAATCACTCTCTTAATATGATTTACTAGAGTTGCCACAGTATAACTTATTAATAGACTATTTACATTTATAAAAATGTTTTATGGTGATGAGTGAATTACAGTAATTATAAATTTAAAATAAAAATGCATCAGTTATGAAAAATTTTCAATTAACTCATAATTTATGTTTTAAAATATCTTTAACACACATTCACACAACATAACCTCGTGGGTTAGTAACTTTCTCTAGCCACACTTAGTAACTATTTCCACGATTAGTTCTAACAAATTTTTTCTGAAGGTTTTTTCCCCACAGCATAACTCTCCACAAATTAACGTGAGCCGATTATACCAAATGTGTTTATATGTGTTAACATATGCATTTAATTTTAGTATGCCTATGTAAGGCACGAATAGCCCCAAGCAAGCACAGCCTGCGTGGAGAAGACCTGCGGAATCCTGAGGTATGTACTTTAATGAGGGAGGCAGGACTTACGTAAGACCTGAATTACCCAGAAGAAGGCTACAACTGAGAGCAACACTAAGTCTGGGCAGAAACTGGATCGTTTCAAGTAAGAAACCAGCGAGGCATAAAGGTCTCGCCCAAGTTGCAGGCCTTGGGGCGGCCTCGCTCGCTTTCCAGGCAAGGGACACGGGAGGCGGGGCACCCGGGAGCGGCGGCGCGGGGCGGCGGCGACTTGACCTGGGGCACCCGGCGTCCGCCGCCTGCTCCCGGCCTTCTTTGCTCTCGCACTCGGCGGGCTCGGGCGCTGCGTTTGCAGCGCGCAATTCAGAGGAGAAACTTCGGGCGGGAGACTCGTCTGAGGAAAGTTTTCGGGACACGCGAAAGGGAAGGGAAAAGCGACTGGCCCGCGGCGGGGCGGGGCGGCCTTACCAGCGGAACCACCGGCCAGGATCTGGCGAGAAGCCTCTTTCACGAAGCCGGCGTCGGGCTTGGCGGACATCTTCGCAAGCCGGGCACGACGGAGTGGGCCGAGAAGAGTAGGCGAGCTCGCCGGCCTCAGTGCGGACCTGTAGAAATTCCTCTGATCGAGAGCGAGCCGGCGCTGGGTAGGTCCTTGCGCCGAGTGGCTCCCTGTAAGGCGGCAATCCGGCCACTGCTCGGAGGTGGCGGCTCAGAGCGCAGACTCGCTGCGTGATCTCCGGCGGTTCCGAACCTGCCCGCTGCGCCCCTTCAAGGGCTCTCTGTCGCCCCTGCTAGGCCCCGTGGGCTCCAGGAAGGACCCTGGCGGAGAGAAGACTCGCGGATGGGGTTGGGTTGGCCGCCCGCGGTGGGCAGGGTTTGGTCCCCTAGATTGGCACCCATGCGCTTCTCTATCAGGAGCCTCCTGCAGTTTGTCAGGCTGGAAGCGCTGCCTCTGATAACGCTTGCAAAGAAGCGAGCCTGGCCTAGCGGCGGGGCTCGGGCGACCCTTGCCCTCCCGGCAAGCCCGCGCTCCCGCAGGTTCTAAAGGCCGGATGGGTGAACACGTTCCTTGGAGTTAGCGGTCCTGCAGTTGTGGGCTGTAGAGACCCAAGTCAGAGCAAATCCAATTTATAGTTACCTTACAACTAAGTGAATGTAGTCCTTTACAAACTGGCTTAAGGGACTTCATCACACTTGAGTTTTATTTACTGAAAGACCAAAATAAGGAAGAGGCCTTGTTACAAAGAAGTCTCTTCAGTACTCCACGTCAGTGTTTCTCAAAGTCTGAGCTTAAGATCGAGCAACATAAGCGTAATGTGAGTTTGTAAGAAAGGCAGATTAATGGCCCTATCCCTGTCTACTGAATCAGAATCTCTGAAACCTGTGTTTGAGTAAGTTCTCCAGTGCTTGTTAAGAACGTTAAAGTTGGGCGCCTGGGTGGCTCAGATGGTTAAGCGTCTGCCTTCGGCTCAGGTCATGATCTCAGGGTCCTGGGATCGAGTCCCGCATCGGGCTCCCTGCTCTTTGGGAGCCTGCTTCTCCCTCTGCCTCTCTCTCTCTGTCTCTAATGAATAAATAAATAAAGTCTTTAAAAAAAAAAAAGAACGTTAAAGTTTGTGAAGCACAGAGCTAAATAATCAAGGAATATTAAGGAACTATCAGGATATTCTTTCTATAAAAACTTCCATTATTCGTACCAGCCCTTTAGGATATTCGGCAAAATGCAATGATTTATACTATTTTTAAACCACAAGTTACAAATGTTATGTAGAAGAGAGACACAATATTACGAAATTTTAGAAAAATACCTGCGACACCCCTAACAGGTAGGAGATGATACCAGTAAAAGGTAGAATGAGAGGATTGGAACCCCTATTGTCATATTATTTCTTAAACACTGTATTTAATACTAAATATATTCAGTTTGAACCATATAGAATTGCCAATTTTGAAAACCAAAAACAGTTGAATATCAGGAATGTAATAAAACTTAAAAAATGTTTTCCAATTAAATGTGCAAAATACAATAATTACTTTCATATTTTGTTTTTATTTCTGAGGCTGAGCTATTAAAAGCTGTTAATGATATGGGCAAAATTGTTGAAAGTAAGGAATTGGGTAGACTTGCTTATGGGTCAGATATGCAAAAATAAATTTTCTCATACTTGATTAAATATTTGACTAAAATTACTAAGTTTGGAATGTTTACCCAGAAATAGTTTTCAGAAATTTTTGCTGTTTAAAGTAAAAGCTTTTGAGGAATGTTTCAGTCTTTTACTAATTAAATTTGAGGTCTTGAGTGCAATATAGAATCACTTATTCAACAAACTTTAAGAACCTATTATATTCTGAGCACTAAAATCAGAATTTCAGAGCTCATAGAAAACATTTCCCTTGTTTTCCAGTGAGGAAACTGAGTTTCCCAGGATCACACCATGAGTTAATAACATTGCTGGGATTTGATTCCAGGATTCCCTCTTCTAATTGCAATGGGATTGTGGATTTAAATATTAGCCACTGGCCAAACTACGTTCTGTCACACAGAAACCTAAAATAATTAAATGCCCCCCCAAATTAATGTCATTCATTCACATATGTAAGTGGAGAATTTTTTTAAGGTTAAAAAAAAAAGTCACAACTATTGAACCCCAAGGCATACACTGAACCAAATTCTACATTCATTCATTGAAAGCTTCCCTATGTGCTGGCAATGTAACACTTAAAATCCCTGATAGAGCGTATAATCTAATGAAGGAAATCCCACCATATTGCAATATAAGTAAAATTTGTCTTCCTTAGATTATTTCAGGAAATACAATAATACTCCCAGGTCAAGATTTAAAGATAACTTTTTTTTTTTCTCCCCCAGTCAGATCAGTGTAAAGATAGATGTTTAACCAATTCTGTGAGTACCTTAATCTCTGAATATCTTATCCTGAGGAGGTGGGTGCAGATTTGTGGCACACTAAGACCTCAGCCTCTCAACACCTGTAAATTCAGTGAGAAGACTCTCCTAGACATAGTTCCAAATATCATTAGAAAATTGCTACCAATTTTTTTTTTTTTAATGTGACAGAGAGAGACACAGCGAGAGAGGGAACACAAGCAGGAGGAGTGGGAGAGGGAGAAGCAGGCCTCCCGCCGAGCAGGGAGCCCAATGCGGGGCTCGATCCCAGGACCCTGGGATCATGACCTGAGCCGAAGGCAGACACTTAAGGACTGAGCCACCCAGGCGCCCAAATTGCTACCAATTTTTAACCTCTTTGGGCTAGAACCGATTTTTTTGAGTTAAAAAAAAAAAAAGCAAAGCCTGATATCACATGTAAACTAGTCCTATACCTCTAGAATAGTTGAGGATATAGGGTCTAGGTATAAGAATATTCTGAAGCTTGGGAGTCAGCCAGTATTGATCCAGAGTCAGCAAATACCCACTGTGCTGAGAGCTCTGATTATGGGATATATCCCTCATCTGCAGCCGAATTTGCCTGTGGCCAGTATTGGAATGCTGCAAGGTTTAGCTCTGAGGAAAAAAGAAAAAAAAAAAAAATGTAAAATTTATTTGACCTACTATTTCAGATACCCTAGACTTAATCCATCACAATTACTCTATTATTATTTTATGTAATGCTGTAATGTTCTGATATTAGAGCAAAACTGCTAAAATATCAAGCTTATATTTTTATTTTATTTTTTAAAGATTTATTTATTTATTCATTTGAAAGAAAGAGACCCCCACATGCGGAAGGAGAGCTGGGGGGTGGGTGTGGAAAGGGAGAGAGAGTCTTAAGCAGACTCCCCGCTGAGCATGGAGCCCAACGCAGGGCTGGATCTTGCCACCCTGAGATCATAACCTGAGCCGAAACCAAGAATTGGATGTTTAACCAACTGTACCACCCAGGCACCCCCAAGCTTATATTTTTACATTATTGATTATTTACCTAATATTGGTTGAGAACAACATAATTAAAGTATTGATTTATCTATCAAGTTGCAGAATGGCTAGAAACTAAACTGCCAGGAGCCTTAAAATCCTCACTGAACTTAAATATCTGACAATTTGTTCAGTTTTTTTTTTTTGGAATAAAGTTTTGTAGTGGGTCATTAGATCAGCTACTGTTCGAGACCAAAATAATAGTGGCTTAAATAAGATAGAAATTTGTTTCCCTCTTACACAAGCCCAGTTGTAAGCCATGAATAAGATTCCAGCCAGCAGAAAGAGGAGAAAGATAAGGGTAAAGAAAGCCCTGTAAATTACATAGATCTCATTGGTCAGAACTTGGCCATAAGGGGTACAAGGGAAATTGGAAAGGGTAGTATTTTGCTGTGTGTCAGTGAGTCTAGGAAAAAAACAAAAACAAACATTATGGAAAAAGGGGAGAACATATTGGGAAACAATCAGCAGTATCTGCCACTTTGGAGAAAAGTTTAGGAATGAAGAGCTATATTTTAAAATGACAGTATGTGCTCATTCTGAAAAATTTTGTTTTCCTCAAATTTAAAGTTTACTTCATCAGTGTCTAACTAGAAAATACAGTAAAACCCTGTGGTACTTGTACTATGACTGGACCCACATTTTAAGATACCATTCATTGAAAGATACATAGCCACTGTGGGCCCATAGATTCTTTTATTTAGGTGTCAAAACACGGACACACAAATGCAGAATTTGGCACACGTGGAATCCATCCATGGAATAGGATGAAAAGTTGGAAAGAGAGGTTTATGGACACAAGATTAAGATATCTTGATGGATAGAAGAGATTATAACTCGAACTATTCAAAAGATCTATTATTCCATAATATTCTTTTACAGAAGTATTAGAAGTATTGAAGAAATGCTATTTGCAAGTGAAAGACAGGTTTTAAATTTCTAAATTCCAAGGGATTTTACTGGACGGTATGAACAAAATAATTACTTGGGAAACTTTTTTTCAATATTTTATTGTGATGTAATAGAAACAACACTTAGAGGTTATTTATATAACAGACTTCTGTTATTTGGGACATAGCTGGAAACCTAGAAGTTAAGGCCTCTAAGCAGTCAACATGCAGAAATCTATGCACTTTGCCCCCAGGAGCTTTGCAAGCCTTCACTTAGAACTAGTTTTAGACCCAATTCTAAAAAGGTTGGTAGGGTGGATGTCTAATATCTTGGTTCACAGCAGATTAGAAAGACAAAATTAAAAGAGAATTGGGAAGGGGGAAATGAGGGAGATTCTAGAAAAGTGAAGAGCAACCTGCAACTTTCCAGCCATATTCAGCCTGCCTAGTAAATTGGAATAATGACAACCTTCATTTAACTCTTATTTATAACCCATTATCTCATTCACAAATCCCTATGACAGAAATATGATCCTCATCTTATACTGGCAAGTTAAATAACTTGCCTGAAGTCACACTAAGTATTTAACTGAGGTATTATTTGAACCTAAGTATGTTTTAAATTTAGGAGGCCTCTTTCTGAGTCACTATGTTGTTATTATGTTCTAATTTTAATTTTAGCTTTTCTACCCATACAAAAAAAATGAAAATGTAAAATTATTCAGAGTAAGTAGCTTGTAGTATCCTTGACTTTGGTAAACAATTGGTAAGCTGGATCAGGAATTTTATATATCTGAAGTTAGAAAAGCACTAACTTCAATGTCACAAATTGCATATGTGACAATGGTGTGAATTTTCTGTTTATTAAGTCAGGGTATCTCAACGATGGCACCATTAACATTTTGGGCCAGATAATTCTTTGTTGTGGGAGGCTGTCCTGTGCATCCCTAACCTGTACCCATTAGCTGCAGTAGCAACTCCATCCCCAGTTATGACAACCAGAAATGTCTCCAGACATTGCTAAATGTTCCCTTCAGGGCAAAAATGTCCTTAGTGGAGAATCACTGGTTTAAGTAGAAGAGCTCCTATAAGTGAAGCCTATTTTAACTTTTTAGAATCATAGGATGACAAACCTGGAAGACTAATCGATTCCTTATTTGACAGTTTAGGAGACTGAGGTGAGAAAGGCAGACGGAGAGAGAGAATCTTAAGCAGGCTCTACACAGGGCTTGATCCTACAACCCTGAGATCATGACCTGAGTTCAAATCAAGAGTCGGACATTTAACGGACGGAGCAACCCAGGCGCCCCAGCAGTGGCTGTACTATTTTATATATCCAAAGAAATGTAAAGCCTTCCTACTTCTCCACATTTCTCCCAAACTTAGTTTCTTTTCTTTTTTTTTAATTATAGCCATCCTAGTCTGTGTGAGGAGGTGATATCACATTGTGGCTTTAATTTGCATTTCCTCAATGACCAATGAAGTTGGCTATCTTTTTCACATGCTTATTGGCCATTCATATATCTTCTTTGGAGAAATATCTATTCCAGTCTATTTCTTATTTTTATTGGGTTCTCTTTGTTATTGTGTTGTAAGAGTTCTTTATATGTTCTGGATATTAAACTCTTATCAGATATATGATTTGCCAATGTTTCTCCCATTCTGTGAGTTGTCTTTACTTTCTTGATAATGTCCTTTGATGCACAAAAATTTTTAATTTTGATGAAATCCAATTTATCTATTTGTTCTTTTGTTGTTTATGCTTTTGGTGTCAAACTAAGAATCCACTGCCAAATTCAACGTAATAAAGTTTAATCTGATATTTTCTTGTAATAGTTTTATAGTTTTAACTATTTAGATTGTTAGTCAATTCTGAATTATATTTGTACGGTCATACCACTGAGATATTGTGGGTTCATTTCCAGACCAACACAATAAAGCAAATGTCACAATAAAGTCAAATGAATTTTTTCGGTTACCCAGTGCATATAAAAGTTATGTTTACATTATACTCTACTCTATTAAATGTGCAATAGCATTATGTCTAAAATAAACGATGTATATGCATTCATTGAAAAATACTTTATTGCTAACAATGCTAACCATCATCTACGCTTTCAGCAAGTTATAATCTTTTTGTTGGTGGAGGGTTCTGCCTCAGTGTTAATGGCTGCTGACTGATCAGGGCAGTGGTTGCTGAAGATTGGGTGGCTGTGGCAATTTCTTAAAATAAGACAATGACATTTGCCACATCCATTGACTCTTCCTTTCACAAATGATTTCTCTGTAGCATGCAAAGTTCTTTGATAGCATTTTACCCCACAGAAGATCTTCTTTCAGGATTGGAGTGAATCTTCTCAAACCCTGCTAAGTTTGTGTCATATCCTAAATCCTTTGTTTTCATTTCAATAATCCTCACAGCATCTTCATTAGGAGTAGACTCCATCTCAAGAAGCCACTTTTTTTATCTGTAAGAAGTAACTCATCTGTTAAAGTTTGATCTGAGATTGCAGTAAGTCAGTCACATCTTAAGGCTCCCCTTCGAATTCTAGGTTTCTTGCTATTTCCACCACATCTATAGTTACTTCCCCCACTGAGGTCTTAAATCCTTCAAAGTCATCATTGAGAGTTGGAATCAACTTCTTCCAAGCTCCTGTTAATATTGATATTTTGACCTCTTCCCATGAATCACAAATATTCTTAATGACATCTAGAATGGTGAATCTTTTCCAAAAGTTTTTTTTTTTTTAAAGATTTTATTTATTTATTTGACAGAGAGATAGAGAGCACAAGTAGGCAGAGCGGGAGGGAGAGGGATAAGCAGGCTCTCCACTGAGCAGGGAGCCTGATGCGGGACTCGATCCCAGGACCCCCTGGGATCATGACCTGCACCGAAGGCAGATGCTTAACTGACTGAGCCACCCAGGTGCCCCTCCAACAGGTTTTCAATTTACTTTTCCCAGATGCATCAAAAGAATCACTACCTATGGCTGCTATGGCCTTATAAAATATATTTCTTAAATAATAAGACTTGAAAGTCAAAAATACTTCTTGATCTGTGGATTACAGAATGGATGTTGTGTTAGGCATGAAACTACATTAACCTCACTGAACATCTCCATTAGAGCTCTCAGGCGACCAGGTGCATTGTCAATGAGCAGTAATATTTTGAAAGAAACTTTTTTCTGAGCAGTAGTTCTCAACAGTGGGCTTAAAATATTCAGTAAACCATGTTATAAACAGACACATATCATCCAGGTTTTGTTGTTACATTTCTAGAGCACAGCCAGAGTAGATTTAGCATAATTCTTAAGGGCTCTATGAACTTTAGAATGGTACGTGAGCATTGGCTTCAACTTAATGTCACCAGCTGCATTAGACCCTAATAAAAGAGCCTGTTCTTTGAAGCTTTTGAAGTCAGGCATTGACTTCTATCTATGAAAATTCTAGATGGCATCTTCTTCCAATAGGCTATTTCATCCACATTGAAAATCTGTTGCTTAGTGTAGCCACCTTCATTAATTAGCTAAATCTTCTGGATATCTTGCTGCTTCACCTTGCACTTTTGTTATGGAGATGCCTTCTTTTCTTATACTCAAGCTTTCCTTCTGCAGCTTCCTCACCCCTCTCAGCCTTGATAGAACTGAAGGGAGTTAGGGCCTTGTTCTGGATTAGGTTTTGGCTTAAGGGAGTGTTTTGTCTGATTTGATCTTCTTTCCAGGCCATTAAAATTTTTTCCATTTCAGCGATAAGACTGCTTTGCTTTCTTGTTCATGTGTTCACTGGAGTAGAACTTTTAATTTCTTTCAAGAATTTTTCCTTTGTATTCACAACTTGGCTGTTTGGCTTTAGAGGCCTAGCTTTCAGCTTATGTTGGCTTTTCAACATGCCTTCCTCACTAAGCTTAATCAGTTCCAGCTTTTGATATAAAGTGAGACACATGTGACTCTTCCTTTCACTTGAACACTTAGAGGACATTGTAGAGTTATTAATTGGTGTAATTTCAATATTGTTATGTCTCAGGAAATAGGGAGGCTTAGGGAGAGGGGTAGAGATGAAAGAATGACTGGTTAGTGGACTAGTTAGAACACATACAACATTTATTGGTTACATTTGTTGTTTTATATGGGTATGGTTCATGGTGCCGCCCAAATAATTACAATGGTAACATCAAAGATCACTGATCACAGATCTGAATAACAAATAATGAAAAAGTTTGAAATATTGCAGAATTACCAAAATGTGACAGAGACACAAAGTGAGCAAATGCTGTTGGAAAAATGGCACTGATAGACTTACTTGATGTAGAGTTGCCACAAATCTTCAATTTGTAAAAAACACACTATCTGTGAAATGCAGTAAAGCAAAGTGCAACAAAATGAAGTATGCCTGCATATGGCATGAAGTAGGCATCCAAATTCATTTGCGTAAGGTTATCCAGATATCCCAGCACCATCTGTTAAAGAGAGAGACTATTTTTTTCTCCATTGAATGGTCTTGGTATCCTCGTAAAAAATCAACTGGCCATAGATATTTGGGTTTCTTTCTGGGCCTTCTATTCTTTTCATTGGTCTATATGTCTATCCTTATGTTTGTACCTCACTATTTTGGTTAATGTAGCTTTGTAGTAAGTTTTGAAATCAGAAAACGTGCATCCTCCAGCTTTTCCTTTTTCAATATTGTCTTGACTATTTGAGGCTCCCTGTAATTCCATATGAACTTGTGGATTAGTTTATCCATTAATGAAAGAAAGACCATTGGAATTTTTATAGGGATTGCAATGAATCTGTAGATCACTTTTTTTTTTTTTTTAAGATTTTATTTATTTATTTGAGACAGAGAGAGCATGAGAGGGGGGAGGGTCAGAGGGAGAAGCAGACTCCCTGCCGAGCAGGGAGCCCGATGCGGGACTCGATCCCAGGGCTCCAGGATCATGACCTGAGCTGAAGGCAGTCGCCTAACCAACTGAGCCACCCAGGTGCCCTGTAGATCACTTTTGAGAGTAGTGCATTTTAGTTGTGTGGTCTTTTAATCTGTGAACCGAGAATACCTTTCCATTTAATTAGGTCTTTCATTTCTTTCAGCATTGTTTTTATAGTTTTTAGTGTACACGTCTTTCACCTCCTTGATTAATTACTTGTATTTTATTCTTTTGGATGTTGTAGTAAAGTAATTGTTTTTTTATTTCCTTTTTAAATTATTCATTGCTGGTGTATAGAAACAATTGATTTTTGTGTATTGATCTGTGACTTGCAACTCTGTTGAATTCATGTATTAATTTTTTGGTGGATTCTTTGGGATATTCTCTATGTAGAATCACGCCATTTGCAAATAGGGATAGTTTTACTTCTTCCCTTCCAATTTGGATGCCTTTATTTCTTTTTCTTGCATAATTGCTCTCTAGGATTTCCAGTACAATGCTGAATAGCAGTGATGATATTAGGCATCTTTGTCTTGTTCTTGACCTTAGAGGGAAAGCTTTCAGTCTTTTATCATTGAATGTTATATGTGGCTTTTTCGTGAATTTTTTTTATCATGTCAAGGGAGTTCCCTTCTATTCCTGTTTTGCTGAGTATTTTATCATAAAAGGAAGTTGAATTTTGTCAAGTGCTTTTTCTACAATCTGTTGAGATGGTCATGTGGGTATGTTTCCTTTGTTGTTAATATGATTTGTTACATGGATTATGTTGAACCGCCCTTGTATTTCTGGGATAAATCCCACTTTATTCATGGTATTTAATCCTTTTTAAATTTATTTATTTATTTATTTATTTATGAGAGAGACAGAGAGAGAGAGACAGAGAGAGAGAGAGACAGAGAAAAAAGGAGCCTGAGTAGGGGCAGGGGAAGGAGCAGAGGGAGAGAGACAATCTCAAGTAGACTCTCAAGTAGGGTCAGAGCCTGCCACTGGGCCTGATCCCACCCCGAGATCACAACCTGAGCCGAAATCTAGAGGACGCCCAAGACTGAGCCATCCAGGTGCCCTGGTGTTTAATCCTTTTAATGTGCTTTTATATTTCTTCTTGAGTAAGTTTTGGTTAAAGTGTGTGTTTCAGGAATGTGTCCATTTCATCTCATTATTTGTTGGCATAATATCTCGTATAATTCTTTTAATTTCTGTAAGGTCACTAGTAATGTCCCCACTTTTACTTCTAATTTTATTTACATCTTCATTTTTTTAATTGATCTAATTAAAGTTAGGAGAATTTTTCAAATATTCATGTCTCTCTGCTGTAATCTTTATGATTTCCTTCCTTCTGCTGGTTTGGGGTTTAGTTTGCTCTTTTTCTTCTTCCTTAAGGTATAAAGTTAAGTTGTTGATTTGAGAAGTCTTCTTTTTTTTTTTTAAATTTTATTTATTTATTTGACAGAGAGAGACACAGCGAGAGAGGGAACACAAGCAGGGGGAGTGGGAGAGGGAGAAGCAGGCTTCCCGTGGAGCGGGGAGCCCGATGCGGGGCTCCATCCCAGGACCCTGGGATCATGACCTGAGCTGAAGGCAGATGCTTAACAACTGAGCCACCCAGGTGCCCCCGAGAAGTCTTCTTTTTTAATATAAACATCTACAGCTGTGAATTTCCCTCTTAGCACTGCTTTCACTCCATTCCATTACTTTTGGTATGTTGTGTTTTCATGTTCATGTTTCTCAAGGTGTTGTTATGGGTTGAATTATGTCCCCACAAAAAAAGATGCAAAGTCTAACCCCCAATACCTCAGAATAAGACATTATTTGGAAATAGGGTCTTTACAGAAAAATTATAATGAGGTCATTAGGGTGATCCTAATCCAATATGATTATATCCTTATAAAATAGGGGAAATTTAGATACAGAGACAGACATGCACAGAAGACTATATGAAGAGACATGAAAATGCCACTTGATTATTATGGTCTATAGCATGTTTTGAAATCAGGAACTGTAAAGCCTCCACTTTGTTCTTTCTCAAGTTTGCTTTGGCTATCAGGGTCTTTTGTGGTTCCATATGAATTTTAGGATTTTCTTTTTCTGCAAAAAATGCCATTGGGATTTTGATAGGGATTGCATTGAATCTGTAGATTGCTTTGGGTAGTATAGATATTTTAACAATTTGTCTTCCAACTCACAAACAGTATCTTCTTTTAGCAATGTTTTATAGGTTTCAGTGTAAAAGTTACCTCTCAGTTTATTGCTAAGCCTTTCATCCTTTTATCCTTATTGATGATAAATGGATTTTCTTAATTTCCTTTTTAGATTGGTTATTGTTAGTGTACAGAAACACAATTGATTTATATATATATGTAAAATCTTGTTCTATTTCTCTAGAGAACCCTGACTAAACACACATGGCATCCTCAGGTACTTGTAAGCAAAATTTTTATTCATTATTTTATTTCCAGAACTGATTGTGGAGTACCTGGCACATTGCAAGAAGCTTAAGATATTTGTGGACTTGAAAGCATTCATGATCAGACATTCTTTTGCTCTCTGTACAGAAAGAGGAGAGTTCATTTTCTTTTCCCTTTCATCCCTAGCCAAATTTCTGCAAAAGCCCAACTTATAGGCATAGACATCTTTGATAATTAGTTTGAGAACAGGAAAGAAGGCTCTAATTGGTCTCTTTCATTTCCTAAAGACTGGCAACTGTTAGCAGGATAAAGAATAAAGAAATGTATATATGAGTGACTGTGGTGTGGAAAAGATTTGGGGAAAAATTAGCTATTGAGGTCTGAAACAGGAAAAGAACATTAGTTACTTCAGGTAAGTTAGAGGATGGACTGGGGAGAAAAGGCCTAATGTTTGAACTTACTGGATACCAAAGGTGGAAGAACAAACAAGTTACTGAAGGGAAAGAAAACACGGAGTTTTCTTTTTACCCAGGAGTCTTTTAGCACCCACATGAGCTTTAAAAAAAACTAGGGTTAATGTACCTTTACCTAGAGAAAAATAGTATAATTACTTTCTCTAAATTTAACCAATGAATCCATTATTTGGTTTGATATTTCTCAATGTTGTGGTCACTCTCCCCCCTGGTTTCTTCTTACTCCTTAGCTAGGAAAAGCAACTTTCTTTCCTTTCTTTTGCACATAATTTGAGTTGGCCCTAAACATTTTCAGAGGCCATTCTTGATTGGAGTGCCCTTCCCATCTACTCTAACAAATTATACCACTCCTCTTTTTGTCTCATATATTCAGTGGTACTTTGTCTGTAAATATCTGATTCAGACCTTGACTGAAGAAAAAATGTATTTCAAAGCTGAATCTTTAACAAACCTCTTTCGAGCACTGTCCATTCATTACACTGTAATAGCCAAGAGTTTGTGAATATTATAATCTATTTTGTTCCAACCAATTTTTAAAAAGATTTTATTTATTTATTTTAGAGAGAGAGCAGGGGGAGGGGCAGAGGAGAGGGAGACAGAATCCTAAGCAGACCCCTTCTGAGTAGGGGGCCCAACGGGGGACTTGATCTCAGGACCCAAGATCACCACCACCCCAGCAGAAATCAGAGTCCCATGTTGAACCAACTGAGCCACCAGGCACCCCTGTTCCAACCAATTTATATTCAATTTTTTTTTTGTCTTTTTTCTTTTCCTTTTTTTTGCACTTACTGAAGTGTAAGTTCCTTTCATTAACTTGAACCATTAACTTGGGAAACTGTCAACACTTCATATTATGCCTATTCTCTGGGGATGTGTGAAAACAAACAATCCATTATCATTGCTTAACAAACACCCAGAAGAGTACCAGGCACATAGTATGTACTCAATAATTATTTGGTGTCTGAAGGAGTTAAGGTGACATTTATAAAAGCAATACTGTTACATGGAACAAGAAAACCACATTTGAATTACTAGCAGCTATTTAATTATGCCAGTCCTTTCTTGTTTCAACACAGAGGTACACGAATTGAGGACTTAATTCTGTGTTTAATTCTGGAAGATTCAACATTGTGTCTTAAAGAATTCATTAGTTGAACGTAAGCATCCAGATCCCGTTCTACAGTACTTCAGTCAAAAAGTTTACCACCTCCAAGTTTTAGTTTGTAAACATTCCCAGGCCAGGAGTCAGGTATTGCTTTTTGCTCACCCAACTGGAATCCACTTCAGCCCTTTTCATTCAACCATCACTTCACAACATGCCCGCTTCTCCCCTGTGTCCTCTCACCCCAAACCACAGACAAACCAAGCAGGAAACCACAATTGTTCCAGCTTCTTGGAGAGTGCAACCCTAACTTTGAGGCCACAAGACACGTTTTTAACCACACGGTTTCCTTCCTCTGGCTCGATTAGGTTTTGTCCGGACAATATTTTGCTCTCGCAAGACGCGCCCCTCGTCTCGGAGCCGATGACCGTAGCGTCCTGCCGCTGCAGCCACCGAAACCATTATAACAGCTTTCTTTTTCCTCCAAACTCCTGCACGTACTTCCTAAGCTCCTCAGTCGTCTAGAAGCCCCGCCCCGCGGCTTTGGCGCCGCGGTGTGCGCATGCCTGGTGCGCGCCGCCTGCCCCTGCCGGGCGCCCGGTCCGCCTTGGTTCCCCGTGGCCCCCGCTCGCGGCGTGCGGCTGGCTTCCTCCCCAACCGAGCCCCGCCCGGTCGTTTGCGGGCGCGCGCACCTCCTCAGGCGGGTGGGCCGCAGGGTCGGGAGGCTTCGAGCGAAAGTCGATTGGCTGACGTGGTGGCCGCTCGTAGGGCCTCAGAAACTCTGGGCGAGCGCGCAGAGTCGGCTCTCCAGGCAGTGCTAGGCGCATCTCAGGTAAACAGGTAGGCTGGGAGGTTTGGGCGACGGAGAAAAGGAGGGTGGGCTTAGATCCAGCCCTGGAATTTCCGGCCGCAGCCACCTAGGCGCAAGAGGAGGGACTGCGCGGAATCTGCGCCCGGTGAATGTTGGTCCCGCACGGTCAGGAGTGATAGGGCTCCCGCGAAGGTCAGCGTCTTGGGATCCGCAGGTCCTCCTTCTGGGCATAATTTCGGCATCCTCCCGTTTCCTATGACACGACTTCAGCTGAGCATTCATTCAAGGGTGTAGGTTTTTGTTTGTTTTTCCCTTAAGTGGCGGTTAGTTGGAGAGTTCAGGTCCTGGCTCAACCTGTGATTGACTGTGTGTCCTTGAGAGTCACTTAATCATTGTGTGTTTCAGTTCTCACACTTGTAAGTTGCAGCAAAGAATGCGATGCTTTCTTAGGCACAGAGACCGTGCTGTAGAAAGATACTATTAGAATTTTTGGGTTCACAGTGTGTCTGAGCCCAAATTTCTCTGGAAGGTGACACCACCCAACAGTATTTGTGAAGTATTTTAAGCTCCAGGGATGAAAGGAACTAGATAAACACAAGGTAGCAGCATAATTAGGCAGGGTGGTAGAAAGAAAAAAAAAATCTTTTTAACCCCCCACAAGAACAGGCTTTTTTGAAAAGCTCTTTTGAACATGTTATGCACTGTGACAGTAGACAGAGGTAAACCAAAACAAAGGGCCAAACAAAACACATTTCAAGGTCCCCCCACCCTCCAGGTAACTTTAACGTACTTTCATAAATTATTGGCTTTTCGAAGTTTCTCCTTGGGATCTAGTGTGGTACTAACCGAAAATGACAGTTACATAATTATTTGAGTATCCTGTGCAGTAGTATACCAAGAAAATTAATTAAAATGAAGCTGACTTCTATATAAGATAACAAGATACCTCATTGATGAAAAGTAATGATGGCAAGTAAGAAAAATGAAAGGGGGGTGTACACAATTTTAAAGGCATAGATTTTATAAAAATCTTTTTAGTGTGTTATTTTTTAGGGTATAATAGATACAGAGAAAACCGTATAAATCATAAGTGTACAATTCACTGAATTTTCACAAAGCGTACATATTCGTGTATCTAGTACTGGATCAAGAAGGAGCATTACTTGCATCTTAGAAACCCCACTTTCTGTGACCCATTTCCAAGGGTAACTATTATGTCAATTTCTAAAGTCATCTATGAATTTACCTATTATTGACTTTATATAAATGGAATCGTACAGTAAATAGTCCTTTGAGTCTCATTTTTGCTTAATATTATATTTGTTAGATTTATACAAGTTCGGTAGCAGTAGTTCTCATGCTGTATAGTATTCCATCTAGCTTCTGGTTATTATGAATGGGGCTTCTATGAACATTTTTATAAGTACTGTTGACCCTTGAACAGCATGAATTTGGACTGTAGGGGTCCACTTATGCATGGATTTTTTTCAATAAATACAGTACACTACTGTAAATGTATATTCTCTTCCTTACGATTTTCTGAATGTTTTCTTTTCTCCATCTTGTTTTATTGTAAGAATATAGTATATAATACATATCCACAATGTGTATAAATAGACTTTATGTTATTGATAAGGCTTCCAGGCAACAGTAGGCTATTAGTAATCAAATTCTTAAGGAGTCAAAAGTTAAACTTGGATTTTTGACTGTGGGGGATTGGTGCTTCTAACGCCTGCATTATTCAAGGGTCAATTGTATTTTGGTGAATATATGTATACATTTATGTTGGATATACATATACCTATTGGTGAAATGGCTATATTATAGGATATGCAGGTATGTATTTTTGGTATATAGTACTGAAAAAGTTTTTGAAGTTAGTTGTGTCGACACTCCTATTAGCGTTGTTTGAGAATTCTGGCTCCTCCAAAAGCTTGCAACACTTAGTGTTGTCTTTTTCATTTTAACCATTCTGGTGGATTTATAGTGATCACATTGGGGTTTTCCCCTCATTTCCCTAATGACTACTAATATTTAATACCTTTTCATATGTTTATTGATCATTTGGATATCCTCTATTTCAGGGGTCATTAAATTTTTCTGTAAGGGGCCAGATAGTAAATATAGGCAGCCTTTGCTTTATAGAGTTGCATTTAATGCAGTACTGTGTAAAGCTAGGACTGCTTGTATTTTAGGCTTTGCAGATCATATACAGCCTCTGTTGTATTTTCTTCCTCCCTCCCTCCCTCCTTCCCATCTTTCCTTCCTTTCCTTACTTCTTTTTTCTTTTTTTCTTTTTTTGCCTGCCTATTTGTTTGCCTTCCCTCCCTCTCCCCGTCCCTCCCTTCCTCCCTCCTTTCTTTCATTCTTGTTTCACAGATTGCTAAGACCTACTATGTTGAAAAATCACTGTTCAAAAATGACAGTTCAGGGACACCTGGGTGGCTCAGTCAATTAAGCGTTTGGCTCTTGATTTCAGCTCAGTTCCTGATCTCAGGGTGGTGAGATCAAGCCCCATGTCAGGCTGCTGCTCAGCAGAGAATCAGCTCAAGATTCTCTCTCTCCCTCTGCTCGCCCCCCCCGCCCCCCCCATGTGCACTCCTCTGCACTCTTTCTCTCTCTCTCTCAAATAAATAAATAAATCTTTAAGAAAAAAAAGGAAGACAGCTCAATCTTTAGCCCATTGGTGGTGGTGAAATTATTGAGAGGGGCTACATTGAAAAAAAAATCTAAACATAATGATGTTAAGTATTGTGTGCTATGGTGTTTTGAGATTAAATAATAGTATTAAGCAGCATGTGCTATAGTGTTTTGGAGTTAAATTCGAAATATCTAAGCATACTTTCTTTGCTTCTTATCAGTTTTACCTCAAGGCTAATTAGAGAGCTGTTTCAGGCTTCTCTAAACTGTTCTTATTACTCCTACTTTTTCCTATCCCTTTAAAGCCGATGAACAAAAGAGGTAAGAGGTGAGAAAAGAAAGGAGACAACCCTTTTCTGATATTCTGATATTCTAATAGTCCCTAAGGGCTAGGAAGGGATAAATATCCAAGCAGTTCTGGACACTTAGAGTAAAAAAGTATAAAAAGCATAAAATACTTCCTGCAATACTTTGAGATTCTTTTGAGCTGTTCCATTGTGGTATGGCTTGATTAAAATTTATATCTACCTGATTGAGTATACTCATAATATGGAAGGTAATACTAGCCAATGGCTTGGGCCATGAAACTCAGCTGTGGCATCCCTGCTCATGGTGGAGGTCCTCTCTTTTTTAGATGCCCCATTAGGCTGCCTAGTTCATCTTCTCTTACTTTGGGCCTCCTGCCCTTCATTCAGTACCAAAAATATAAAAAAACTTTTGAGGGGCGCCTGGGTGGCTCAGTCATTAAGCGTCTGCCTTCGGCTCAGGTCATGATCTCAGGGTCCTAGGATCGAGCCCCGCATCAGGCTCCCTGTTCGATGGGAGGTCTGCTTCTCCCTCTCCCACTCCCCCCACTTGTGTTCCCTCTCACTGTCTCTCTGTCAAATAAATAAATAAAATCTTTAAAAAAAAAAAACAAAAAAACTTTTGAAAGTGTCAGAACTTTCTTTGACTACTATTTCAGCCTATGTTAACATTTTTAGCTAACACTTTCTTTTTTTTTTTAGGTGGTTTATAGGAGTGAGTTTGGGAATGTATTTAGATATAAGCTAATACTAATGAGAGACTTAGGGGTAATCTCCCTCAACTTGATCTTTTCTTTGAGATAGATAATTGAGTTTTGGTCATTCTTACTTGATTGTTATGCAAACACAGATTTATGATAAGCCATTAGGCCTAGCTTCCACCACCAACCGCTGCTGTCCTTAAGCCTTTCTTATATAGAAATTCTTGATCCAGTGTGGAGAAAGGGGAACCCTCCTACACTGTTGGTGGGAATGCAAGCCAGTGCAGCCACTCTGGAAAACAGATGGAGGTTCCTCAAAAAGTTGAAAATAGAGCTACCCTACAAACCAGCAATTGCACTACTGGGTATTTACCCCAAAGATACAAATGTAGTGTTCCAAAGGGGTACGTGCACCCCAGTGTTTATAGCAGCAATGCCCACAATAGCCAAACTATGGAAAGAGCTAAGATGTCCATCAACAGATGAATGGATAAAGGAGATGTGCTATATATATACAATGGAATATTATGCAGCCATCAAAAAAAAAAAAAAAAACCCAGGGAGTGCCGGCATCGCAGAGCTACCCATTTGTTTGGAGATGGCAGAGGTGGGAGGAGACACTGAAGCGACTTCAGAGCCAGAAGGGAGTACAGGGCATCATCGTGGTGAACACAGAAGGCATTCCCATCAAGAGCACCATGGACAATCCCACCACCACACAGTATGCCAACCTCATGCACAACTTCATCTTGAAGGCCCGGAGCACGGTGCGTGAAATCGACCCCCAGAATGACCTCACCTTCCTGCGAATTCGCTCCAAGAAAAATGAAATTATGGTTGCACCAGATAAAGACTATTTCCTGATTGTGATTCAGAATCCAACTGAATAAGCCAGTCTCTTGGCTCCCTGCATCATTCCTTAATTTAATAGCTCCCAAGAATAATAATGTTTAATCATGTCAACCAACTGGCAGGTGGAAATCACCTTAGAGCGTACTTAGACCAACCCAGTGACCAAAGTCATCAAAGTCATCCCTCTGCTGGCCAATCACCCTTGAATCCTTGGAAGGGCATTCTTTCCTCACCTCCAGATTTTGGAGCAAGAGCTTTGAGCAGCCCACACCCTACTTCCTCCTAACCTTCAGTTCATTTTGTCACCCTTGGAAAAGGCTGTTTTTCTTTAACTAAAAATAACAGAAATGCTTAAAAAAAAAAAAAAAAACCCAAACGAAATCTTGCCATTTTCAATGACGTGGATGGAACTAGAGGGTATTATGCTAAGCGACATAAGTCAATCAGAGAAAGGCATGTATCATATGATCTCACCGATATGAGGAATTCTTAATCTCAGGAAACAAACTGAGGGTTGCTGGAGTGGTGGGGGGTGGGAAGGGTGATAGAAATTGGGGAGGGTATGTGCTATGGTGAGCGCTGTGAATTGCGTAAGACTGTTGAATCACAGACCCTCTGAAACAAATAATACATTACATGTTAAAAAAAAAAAAAAAGATAGTAGGGAGGGAAAAATGAAGGGGGTGAATCAGAGGGGAAGACGAACCATGAGAGACTATGGACTCTGAGAAACAAACTGAGGGTTTTAGAGGGGAGGGGGGTGGAGGGATGGGTTAGCCCGGTGATGGGTATTAAGGAGGGCACGTATTGAATGGAGCACTGGGTGTTATACTCAAACAATGAGTCATGGAACACTGCATCAAAAACTAATGATGTATGGGGCGCCTGGGTGGCTCAGTTGGTTAAGCGACTGCCTTCGGCTCAGGTCATGATCCTGGAGTCCCTGGATCGAGTCCCGCATCGGGCTCCCTGCTCGGCAGGGAGCCTGCTTCTCCCTCTGACCCTCCCCCCCTCTCATGTGCTCTCTTTCTCTCATTCTCTCTGTCTCAAATAAATAAATAAAATTAAAAAAAATCTTTAAAAAAAAAAAACTAATGATGTATGATGACTAACATAACATAATAAAATAAAATCAAAAAAAAAATTCTTGATCCAGTTATGCATTTATATACATTTGTTTAGACACACATATTCACATATTCACACATATTTTGACAAATACAAATACCTTACTGCTTTATAATTACCACACAAAACAATTGTACTTATATGCATTGTTTTCACCCTACTTCTTGAACCAGTGTTGGAGTCATTACCAATTATTATGGTTGGTAAAGGGTATAAAGTAGACCTCATGTAGTACAAATGTTTAATGGTACAGGACCCTGACTAATAGGGATAGATCTATCAGTCCAGAGGTTGCCATTAGCTCCCTGGACATTGCCTGCATCATATTGTCATTGTTGACCTCTGGGACTCTGTATTTTCCAGGATTCCAGTGGGGACAAACCTTGCCTTTTCTGTTTGCAGTTTCTACTTTTAGATACTTCATTTAGGTTATATTTAATCTTGTTTTCTTTAAGGTGACTGTGTTTCTCTGCTACAATCTATTATTTGTTGCTTTTATACTTCCAGCAAATTTATTACTAGTATGTCTAAATATCTGGGACTGGGGATGGGCAGAGGCCACCTACAGAGATAGCTTTAGGGTTGGTGAAAGAAAAAGGTAATGCATAACATCAATTTTTCCTGCTCTTGTGAGTACTGTATTATTATTCTCAACTTTCTTTTCTGTTTCTTGGATTTTGATACAATTATAAAGAGGGGATGGGGCTGTTTAAGGGCATTTATTGCAAAAGCAACATGCTATATAGTGCAAAGAGCACTGGGCATAAGAGCAGAATAAGTGTGGTTTACTACCTGTCTATATTAACCTTTCCTGGAATTTGGCTCTCTCTTGTAAAATGAGGCATTTTGACCAAATATCTCTAATCCTTGGTAATTCTTTCCAAAAGACATGGTAGAGAGGCACAGAATTTAGAATTTAAATGATCCTAGAAGTCATTTAGGTTATTCTCTCAATTTTTCTCAGTGAGAACATTGAGGCCTTGAGAGATTGTATTTAGTCACATAGTTACTAGAATCCAGTTCTCCTGACTTATTCCAGTTGCCTTTTCTGTATGCTACTTTTAAGAGCCTACCTTCTAAAATAACCCTGGTATTCATCCTCTGTGTAATCCTTTTCCCTTGAGGGTAGACTACCAAGAGGCTCACTTCTAATAGGATATGACAAAAGTAGTGGGCTGTCACTTACGAGATTATGTTGCGATAGACTATAACTTCTTTTTTGCTGGCCCTTTCTTGCTTGCTCACTTCAATGAAGCCATCTGCCAAATCATGAGCTGACCTATAGAAGGACCCACCTGACAAGGAATTGAGGGGAGCCTTTGGCCAGTAGCCCACAGGGAAAGTTCAGTCACCCCCTGGGAGCTGAATCCTGCCAACAACCACTGAGTGAAGTTAGAAGATCTTGTCCCAGTTAAACCTTGAAATGACTGTAGCCCTGCCTGATGCCTTGATTACCATCTTGTGAGAGACCCTGAACTGGAGGTCCTAGCTAAGCAACACCAGATTCCTCAGGAACTGAGATAACAAATGTGTGTTGTTTTAACCTGCTAAGTTTTGGGGTAATCTATTTAGTAGCAACGAATAAGTAATAAATTGCTCTTAGTAATTTTTAATTTTTAATAAATTTTTAATTAAAAAAAATTTTTTTTTAAGATTTTATTTATTTATTTGACAGAGACACAGTGAGAGAGGGAACACAAGCAGGGGGAGTGGGAGAGAGAAGCAGGCTTCCCGCCGAGCAGGGAGCCCGATGCGGGGCTCGATCCCAGGACCCTGGGATCATGACCTGAGCCGAAGGCAGATGCTCAACAACTGAGCCACCCAGGTGCCCCTAATAAAAAATTTTTAATAAATAGTTCACCCTGAAGTTTTTGTGAACATAACTTTGGTTTTTATCATTTTAAATATGTTTGGGGTTATGTTATTTTTACTTTTTAAAAATTAAAATATTAATCATTTAACTGTTCTGTATTTGTTTTAGTTATAACTTAATTGCTGTGTGTTTGATCTCAAAACTGGCAACAATAAAGAGATGATTACTTTGAAAGTTGAGAATTACTACTTTGGTTGAAGGTTTCATTACAGTGGATGATTGATGAGACAAATTTACCGTAGAACTCCTTTTGGCAGTTGACACAAGCACCTTTGATTCAGTTATTGTCTCTATTGAAGGTGTTTTTAATTTAGATTGTTTACTGTTTGGGGTATATATACTCAGATCATCTACTCTTGCTTATCTGTAGTTTTGCATTATGGTGATTTGATTGTATATATAAATGCTGCTTTGAGAATTGCCTTTAGTATCCCTGGATTTATAAATTTTGGAAGCTACTGGAGGACAACAGGGATTATTTTGCTGGAACCCTTAATCCTGAATCTTGTTTTATTTTCTGTTGAAGTATCCCAACATCCCCTCTTCATAATTTTATCTTGGGAATTTTGCTTCGGAATAAGTGTTGAAAAACTGAAAAAAAAAATGAGTAAATAAATAAATGATATAGATCAGTGAAGTTTTAAAAAACTTTATTGTAAAATGTAATAAATGTGAAGAAAAGGATATAAAATATATGTGGACAGTTGAATGAATAATTAAAAAGTTAACACCCATAGTTTGGCTATTGTGGACATTGCTGCTATAAACACTGGGGTGCATGTACCCCTTCAGATCACTACATTTGTATCTTTGGGGTAAATACCCAGTAGGCAATTGCTGGGTCATAGGGTAGCTCTATTTTCAACTTTTTTTTTTTTTTAAAGATTTTTATTGATTTATTTGACAGAGAGAGACACAACGAGGGGGAACACAAGCAGGGGAGTAGAAGAGGAAGAAGCAGGCTTCCCGCAGAGCAGGGAGCCTGTTGCGAGGCTCGATCCCAGGACCCTGGGATCATGACCTGAGCCGAAGGCAGACGCTTAACGACTGAGCCACCCAGGTGCCCCTATTTTCAACTTTTTGAGGAACCTCCATACTGTTTTCCAGAGTGGCTGCACCAGCTTGCATTCCCACCAACAGTGTAAGAGTGTTCCCCTTTCTCCACATCCCTGTCAACATCTGTCGTTTCCTGACTTGTTAATTTTAGCCATTCTGCTGGTGTGAAGTGGTATCTCATTGAGGTTTTGATTTGGATTTCCGTGATGTCGAGCGATGTTGAGCACTTTTTCATGTGTCTGTTGGCCATCTGGATGTCTTTGGAAAAATGTCTGTTCCTGTCTTCTGCCCATTTCTTGATTGGATTATTTGTTCTTTGGGTGTTGAGTTTGATAAGTTCTTTATAGATTTTGGATACTAGCCCTTTATCTGATATGTCATTTGTAAATATCTTCTCCCATTCTGTCGGTTGTCTTTTGGTTTTGTTGACTGTTTCTTTTGCTGTGCAAAAATGAAGGGGGGGAAATCGGAGGAGGAGACAAACCATGAGAGACTATGGACTCTGAGAAACAAACTGAGGGTTCTGGAGTGGAAGGGGGTGGGGGGATGGGTTAGCCTGGTGATGGGTATTAAAAAGGGTGCATATTGAATGGAGCACTGGGTGTTATACACAAACAATGAATCATGGAACACTACATCAAAAAAAAAAAATTAACACCCATGTAATGACCATCAAAATATCTTGAGTAATCATTGAAATGTTTAAGTCCTTGCTTTGTATATGGTTTTGTTTTTTTCTTAATGCTGTGTGAATATGAGTGTGCATGTGTGTGTGAGAGAGAGAGAGAGAGATGTGAATTCTGTGGTATGGTGCAATGCTTTATGTGTCTATTAGGTGAAGTTTGTTAATGCCATTGTTAAAATCTCTTTCCCTACTGATTGTGTGTGTGTGTGTGCACGTGCATGTGATTGATGAATTGATGAATAATGAGAATTTGCAGTGTGTTAAATCTCTGTAATCATAGATTTATTTCTCTCTAGTAGTTCTATCATTTTTGATTTATTTATTTTAAAGTCATGTTATTAGAAACATAAAACTTGTAACTGGTCTGTCTTTTTATGAATTGAATCTTTTTTTTTCCCCACTAAGAACTTTTCCTTTTTATCTCTAGTAATGCCTTTTGTCTTAAAGTCTAGTCTGATTTTTTTAAAACTTTATTTTGAAATAGTTTTACTTACTTAAAAGTTGGAGAAATAGTAGGGAGTTCCTGTAAACTCTTCACCCTACTACTGTTAACACAATGCATTATCATAGTACAATGACCAAAACCAAGAAATTAATATTGTTACAATGTTATTCACTAAATTATACACTTTATCCAAATATCACTGTTTTTTTCCATTAATTTTTTCTTGTTGTTGTTCTAGGACCCAATCCATATCCAATGTTGCATTTAGTTGTGTTTCCTGAGTCTTCTCCCATCCATGACCTCTTTTGAATTTTGATATAGCTATGTTAGCCTTCTTTTGGTTAATGTGTGCATAGAATTGGATTTTTAAAAATTAAGTGGGACAGGGGCGCCTGGGTGGCTCAGTCGTTAAGTGTCTGCCTTCGGCTCAGGTCATGATCTCAGGGTCCTGGGATCGAGCCCTGCTTCAGGCTCCCTGCTCAATGGGGAGCCTGCTTCTTCCTCTCCCACTGCCCCTGCTTGTGTTCCCTCTCTCACTGTGTCTCTCTCTGTCAAATAAATAAATAAAATCTTTAAAAAAAAAAATTCAGTGGGACATCCTTGTCTTACAGTTGGAGCATTTGGTAACTGGATCATTAAATCCATTCGTATTTTGTATTATTCCATTTTCTATTTTCAGTTATGGAAATTATATATGGTTTACCATTCTTTTGTAGAAGCTATTGCATCTTGGAATGTATCTTTTCAGACCTTTATGTATTTCCTTACATGTGTATATATACCCAAACACATGGTTTGGCTTGTTTGCTTTTTTATTTTAATATAACAATGGTAATGCTTTATTATTTTACAGTACCTCTTTCATTAGGTAATATTTTATATTTTCTGTGTCAGTGTATATTATACACATACATAGTGTTTATAGTATATATATGTACTGTAGAGTGTTTAACCGGACCCTAACTGGTAGACATTTATGCTGTTCCTAATTTTTTAATGGTATAAACAGCACTGTCATATATATTCTTGTATGTGTAATTTTGCACCCTTTGCTAGAACATGGATTTCTAGAAGTAGAATTACGGAATCAGAGTTTACACATTTAAAGCTTTAATTGACATTGTGGGACATTCTTGTTATTTTTTAATGTCATAGCTTTTATAAAAACAATATATGCTTATTATAAACTCTTTCAAGCAACATAAATAAACAAAAAGGTGACTGTGAAACATTACCCCAAATTCTATCACCCAATCAAAACAACCTTCATTAAAAATCAGGTGTATAGCATTCTGTTTCTTTTCCTAAGAGTGCTCAATATTTAAAAATAAACAAAAAAGCCTACCCATTGGCACATGTTTGTGAAATTTCACCCACCAAGAATGAAAAAAAAACCCAAAAAACCAGAAATCTTGAAGGTTTCCAGAGAAAACAAAAATAGAAAAAAGAATTGAACGTGTATCAACATCAGTCTTGACCAGAATTGTGACTATTTAACAATGAAGTAAGGGACAAGAACAAAGGTATTTTCAGGGGTGCCTGGGTAGCACAGTCAGTTGAGCATCCTACTTTGGTTTTGGCTCAGGTTCTGATCTCAGGGTCATGAGATGGAGCCCCGCATGGGGCTTGGCACTCAGAGTGCAATCTGCTTGGGATTCTCTCTCCCTCTGCCCCTCCTGCTTGTGCATGCTCTCTCTCTCTCTCTCTCTCTCAAATAAATAAATCTTTTTAAAAAAGATATTTTCAAACCTGGAAAGCCTTAGAAGATATGCTCAAGCAAAATAAGTGAAAGAAAGGCCTGGAATGTAGGAAACAGTAAATCTAACCTGGGAGCACAGTGAATTGATGTTCTAGGAGGAACAGCTATATAGCTGGCCTCAAGAACATATGGTGCAGATTTAAGGAGAAGCCCCCTCAGGAGGGAGGTCTTCAGGAGAGAAAGAGGATTTCAGAGATACATAACTTTAGAACCTGTAGTTTTCTCTGTTGGGAGGTTTTTTAAAACTATGAATTCAGTTTCTTTAATAGAAACAGGACTTTTCTGAATATCTATTCTTACTGCACTAGCTTTGGTAGATTGTGTCTTTCAAGGAGTTTGTCAGATTTATAGGTATGAAGTTGTTTGTCATATTTATTCCCTTTTTATCTTTTTCATGCCTTTGGGATTACTTTAATGTCCTTCTCTTCTTCCTGATACTGACAATTTATGTCTTTATTTTTTTATTTTAAAGATTTTATTTTATTCATTTGAGAGAGAGAGCAGGAGCATGGGGAGGAGCAGAGGGAGAGGGAGAAGCAGACTCTCTGCTTAGCAGGGAGCCCGATGCGGGGCTCGATCCCAGGACCCTGGGATCATGACCTGAGCCAAAGGCAGACACTTAACTGACTGAGCCACCCAGGTGCCCATCTTCTTTATTTTTATTTTGACCAGTCTGGCAAGAGGCTTACCAATTTCTTTGATTTTTTTTTTTTTTTCACGGAACCAGCTTTGGGTTTCATTGATTTTTTTTTTTCCTAAGATTGATTTTTTGAGAGAGAGAGAGTGAGTATGAGGAGGGAGCAGAGGGAGAGGAAGAATCTCACAGACTCTACCCTCAGCGTGAAGCCCGATACAGGGCTTGATCTCAGGATGCTGAGATCATGACCTGAACTGAAGCCAAGAGTTGGATGTTTAAGTGACTGTGCCACCCAGGCGCCCTGGTTTCATTGATTTTCTATGTTGACTTTACATTTTCAATTTCATTGATTTTTGCTCTTTACAGTTTCCTTCATTCTGCTTACTTCAGATTTAATTTTTCTTAATTTTGTATTTTTTTAAAGGTGGAAGCTTAAGTATTAATAAGAGGTCTTCATCCCCTTTAAAAATCTTTTTCTTCCTCCCTTTTTCATATATGCGCTTAATACTATAAATATATATAAATTATATATTTTAAGCTGATGGATTTTGAGAAACAGCAGGTGCATTCCCCTTCTCCCCTGAAGCAGGTCATAAGACCCTCATGTGAGAGGTGCCTTCCCTATACCTGGAGGAAAAGAACATCCTTATCTCCAAACATGGGGGGCTACCAAGAGGAATCCAAATGAACAGGCCTTGCTGAGTTTTCCTCATTTTATTATCCTTGGCATATACCTTTTTGTCCTATCCTATTTTTCCATGACTTTCTACTCTTCATCATATCTAGTATAAAAATGCTCACGCTTAACTCTTTCTTCAGGTCTTTATTTCCTTGTGAAGGTTCCCGTATCACATAAAACTTATGTTATACAAATTTGTCTGCTTTTCTCCTATTAATCAGGCTTTGTCAGTTTACTCTTCAGGCCCAGCCAGGAACCCTAAGAGGGTGGAGGAAAAGATTTTCCTCTCCTACAGTGTCTATTTCATTATTTGTGTATTTTTATTTTTGTTTTGATTTTAGGAAGTAATTTCTTAGCAAGTATGATGTAATATCATGTAATTTTGTGTTAAGATGCAAGGATATAAGTGGTCATCACATAATTAGAAAAATTTTTGCATTCTTACTCTACTTGGATGGAATTTGAAGGGTAATTTTTTACACATGCTATTTGCATTCAGGTGTTAAAACGCTGTTTTTCATTGAGTCTCAACCATATACATATAACCTAAAAAAATTTAAACATTTAAATTTGTTCATTTTAATGAAATATTTTCTGAATTATGACATATCTCTTCTTTAAGCAGCATGTCTTGATACTAATTAGTACTGTAATACTTTTATTATCTTTTAAATTTAATGTAAATCAAAGCCATTTCCTTAATTTATGTCAAACAGCTTATTACCAGCATGGGAGCTACAGATACTGTGTGATACAGCATATGCTATCCCAAAGTAGAACATTTTATTCAGTGGCATGAGCTGGCACAGTGGGCAAGATTATTGTAATTCATTTGGGGAGGTGAACAGTAATTTAGGAAGTTTACATACAAAAACTCACTGTGAGTTTCTTTGTGATTCTTTACTGGTAAGAAACTCAGTTTAGGATTTCATTGGCCCATTTCTACTGTCTTTATTTCATGCAGGTGACTAATTCCCATCTTCAGTTTAAAGTAAAATCTACGTACTCATCTTTAAAATGCTTATATTTTTGTTAGCCATTTTAGAATTAAAATCTCAAAATATTTGGTCACATGATTACTACTAACCAGTTGATTCTGAAAGCTCATGTTTGCTCTGCCTGCAAATATACCTTAAGAATTAGAGAAATTAAATATTTTCTTCACTAAAGTTTTTTGGAGTATTTTTTCTTCTAAAATGTGTTCTTTTAGGAATTACTTTATGAAAAGCAAAAGATTGTATTATTTGCCTATTAGTGGATAAAAATTGAGTCTAGTATTTAACATTGCCACATTTAATAATGAGATTTCCAAAAAGCTGCCACAAAGATGTTCCTTCTAGTGCTTTTTGTAACAGAAAATAATCATGTTGCCATCCAGTGGAATATTAAAGTCAATGGTTATTGAAGTGTTTTGAAGAAAAATGCCTATGATATATATTATTACGAAAAAATTAAATATGTGTAGACACTGATTACACATATAAATATGTAAAAAATGACAAAGGGAACACACTAAGATTTTAAGAGTATTTTATATTTTGGTGGTGAATGTAATGGGTGATCTTTTTTTCCTTCTTTCTACTTTTGTTTTAGTGTATTTTGGACTATTTTCCAAGAGATGAGGTCATTTGGGCAGTACCTACAATTTGTGTCTAAGTGGGTTTTTTTTTCTATTGTCAGTGAATTTTTTTACCAAATCAAGAACTCAGCATCATTTGACATTAACATTGGATCAGCTCCGACTTCTCCTAATGATTATGGATTAATTGTAATCCGTTTACACCAGAATATAATGATTTTTATGCCCTTTGAAATCTTCCAAGTGAGTTGTCAAAAGATAACCTAACATACTGATAACTTATGTACTTAAGTAATGTACTTACTTAAATATAAGTAATTAATTAGAAAAATGTTTCCTGTTGTTTTTGAGAAGTTTTATAGATTGACCAGTGACTTTAAGATCTTATGGCTGTACCGCCTTCCCTTCCCCAGCTTTTACCTGGACTTTATTTTTACTTTGTCCATATTGTGTCTTCCCTATAAATTTAGACTCAATTTCCAGTTTCTCTTCAGTGTGTAAGAAACTTTGTCCAAATGTTTTGACAGTTCATAAGGCTCTAACTGTTCCGGCTCCTTCATTCAGACCTTTGCACCCTTATTTGCTTGCTGAGTGCATCCCTGCTGCTCATAGGAATTCTCATGACTTTTAGATATCACGTTGCTCCCTATTGTTTCCCTCTCCTCCTTCCTGCACAGATGCTGGATATCATGCAGGTCTCATAGTTGTTGGTGTTGTATGTTGGTATTTACCTAGTTTGTGGTGGATATTTTGTTTATGGTTTCATTTTGCTATCCTGGTTGCTCTTGTTTTTATGAAGATAGTTGGGAAGATTCAAAAACTGCTGATTCCACCACAGTCTTCCCAGAATCTTCCTGGCTTTTTTACAAAGTTAAATTTACTCAGTTTAAAGAGTTGTCTTTTTTGAAAGTATGTTCTGCTAAAATGTTCTTTATTTTATGATTATTGCAGGTAGTTGCTTCTGTTTTTTTAAGTCAATTATAAAATAAAAGCCTATCAACAGTTTTTGTTTTGGAAATTTTACTGGCTTGGGAAATCTAAAATTTTAGTGACTACTGATTTTCTCAATTTCCTAGAACAGGAAATTGAAGTGATTTGCCAAAGGCTACAGAGTTGATAAATGCCAGCACCTGTATCCAAATATTCATTTTATGATTCCACAGTAATCAGCCCTGAACTAGTTATAGGAAGTGACTGAGTGAAAGTGAGCTCTGTTTTAAAAATGTTTAAATCCTTCATCTAATACATGGCTCTTCTGGGTTAGGACTCTCTCCTGGGTGGTATGAGAAATAATTCCTCTAGGGAGAGTGAAGATAAACTTAGGGTAGGTTCCTGATCATCAAGAATTCATTTTCCAGTTGATTCATGACTGTGACCCCTCTTATTTTAAATGTGTTCTATGAGAGAAGCTGAAAATGTCTCTGAACATGCTAGGTGGTGTGAGAGCTAGAAACTCACAAGGTATATGGATTAGTTTCCTGTCATTGCTGTAACAGGTATAACAAATCACCACAAATTTAACGGCTTAAAACAACATAAATTTATTATGTTACTGTTTAGGAGGTCAGAAATCTGCAATTGTTCCCGCAAGGCTAAAATGATGTCACTAGGACTGCATTCCTTTGTAGATAGTCTCTAAAGGAGACTTTTTCTTACCTTTTTTAGCTTCTAGAGAGGCAGCCTACTGTTTACTTGAAATGGTGCATTTCTATAAGGAGGTGATCGATTAACATTTTATAGTCTATTCATGTATTCAGTTCTTTGAATTTATTCAGTATATAGTTGACCCTTGAGCAGCACAGGGGTTGAGGGGTCCACCCCCAGTTGAAATTCATGTATAACTTTTGACTCTCCAAAAACTTAACTACTAATAGCCTACTGTTGACTAGAAGTCCTCCTAACAACATAAACAGTTGATTAACACATATTTTGTGTGTTATGTATTATATACTGTATTCTTACAATAAAGTAAGGTAGAGAAAAGAAAATATTGTTAAGAAAATCAGTGGGGGGGGGGCATCTGGCTGGCCTAGTCGATAGAGCATGTGACTCTTGATCTCAGGGTTGTAAGTTTGAGACCCATGTTGGGTGTAGACATTACTTAAAAATAAAATCTTTTAAAAAAGAAAAAAATCATAAGGAAGAGAAAATACATTTATAGTCCTGTACTGTATTTATAAAAAAATCTGCTTATGTTTAAACTTGTATTGTTCAAGGGTCAGCTGTAGTTATTTTATTCAACCAGTACACAGTGTCTACCATCTCTTGCCTATATCTGGGTTTTGGCATTGGTGATGAACTGAACTGAGACATACACATGGTCTAAAAAAAATGAAGTGTGAGTGTGTATGTGTGAAAGAGTGTGTGTGTGTGTGTGTGTGTGTGTATTTTCAGAAGAGGGGATGGGTGAGCTTGGGGTTAGAATTTTAGGAACCACAAAATCACTGTTGACATTTGTTGTTACTGCACCAGGGAGCTCCTCTGGTCAGGACTAGAGATGGGAAGCTGGAACTCTCTAAGTTGTATGTTAGGTTAAGAGAGGCTATGTTGCACTAATAACCCCCATATCATGACTTAATACAACACAAGTTTATTTCTCACTCATACAGAGTTTGGCTTAGAGGTCAGCATCCCTTTTATCTTGTGATGCCACCATCTTATATTGGGGTTTTCAAGGTTGTTACAGGAGGGGAAGAGAGGGCTAGAGGATCTCGTAGAATGCCTCTAAGGGTGAGTCCAGAAATTGGCTTATATCACTTCTGCTTGCATGGCTCTGGCTTCAACCCCATTTGGGAATAGGAGCTGCTATGATTATAATCCAACAAGTCTAGGTTTTGGAGAAGAGGTAGAAGAGTAGATGATGGTTACATCTTTTATGAACTGAATGTTTGTGTCTCCCCTCCCGCCCCGCCCAATTCATATGTTGAAACCCTACCCCCCAGTATGATGGTATGGGAGGTGGGGACTTTAGGAGGTAATTAGAATGCAATAAATGTCATGAGAGCTCTGCCCTCATTGAATGGGGTTAGTGCCTTTATGAGAGCCATGAGGGAGTTTGCTTCCCCTCTCTGCTCTCTGCCATGTAAGAATACAATAAGAAGTTGGTAGTCTGCAGCCTAGGAGAGGACCCTCACCAGAACTCGACTTGGCTGATTCAAGCACCATCTCAGACTTCCAGCCTCCAAAACTGTGAGAAATAAATTTCTATTGTTTGTGAGCCATCCAGTCTATGGTATTTTTGTTAAAGCAGCCCAAATGGACTAAGATCTTACTTCTTTTCATTTCCTAGTAGGACTTTTGCCCTGCCTTGACATTACCTCATGGCACTTGCAACTTGGGTTATTGCTACTGATTTCTGTATTGGTGGGAGAGACAAGACTTACCCTAACGCAACATGGGGAAGTAAGAGCCATGCAAATTTTTCTGAACCACGATGACATGAAGTTTTTGATGGGTTCCCTGGGTCCATATTCCCTCTCACTTTTCTAGTTGTTTTTTTTTTTTTTTTTAAGATTTTATTTATTTACTTGACAGAGAAACAGTGAGAGAGGGAACACAAGCAGGGGGAGTGGGAGAGGGAGAAGCAGGCTCCCCGCAGAGACTTGATCCCAGGACCCTGGGACCATGACCTGAGCTGAAGGCAGACGCTTAACGACTGAGCCACCCAGGTGCCCCACTTTTCTAGTTTTTAACTGAGAAGGAAGCAGTTTCATTTCTTGTCCCAGTAAATAGAGAGAATAAACAGTACATAGGGCCAGGGTAAGATAATTATTTTTTCTTTTTTTAGAGTGAGAGAGAGAGAACATGAGAGCACAAGCAGGGGGAAGGGCAGAGGGAGAAGCAGACTCCCCACTGAGCAGGGAGCCAGGACTGGGATCATGACCTGAGCCAAAGGCAGACGCTTAACCGACTGAGCCACCCAGGGACCTGGTGATAATTTTGATAAACCGCTAACTTCGAGTATTTGATAGTGACCAAAGATAGCAGAAAAGTTTGTGTTGGATACCTGGGGGTTATGATTCTTGTTTAGCAAGTGGATTCCCTCCCAACTGTTGATGGTATCCTTAGCCACTCCCCTCAGGTCAGGTTGAAGGTTTCAAATAATAATTTAAAAAACATTTTATCAAAGTAAGTACCTTGCATCAAATTTTAGCCTCTCATGGCATACAAAAGGAAGAAAAATTTAAAAGAATTCGATTTGATAAAATGAGCACCTTGACCAATAAAGAAGAGATATAAAGTTGAAAATTTTGTTAAAGTTTTCAAAATAAGCTTACAATCTCATTAAAACTATTTATATTGGATTATTCATTTAAAACGTATATATTCCTCTGCTCAGTACTGTGTGCAATAAGCATTAGAGATATGAATTGCTGCAGTATTAAATCCTTAGACATTGTTAAAAGATTAATGTATGATAACTCTATTCATATGAATTAATATCAGAGTTGTAGAGTAACACTAATTTTGATTAAATCAGCAACATAGAGAAATACACTTAAATTCTGTATTGAGTTTATGCAGAGTTATGGAAATAGTAATAAGAAGAAAAAAATCTTTTAATATTACTACTGATTATATTCCTCTTCATGTTGGTGCCTAATTTTAGTGAGCTTTTATTAAGTTAAATTTATATGTTTTGTATCATGATTCAAAAATAAGTTTGATTTGAAATTTAGTTATATCAATGATTAGAATGTTTTTATACTGTTTTAAAAATATGTGTATTTAAAAATAGTTATTAAAGGGAAAATTGTCAATTTCAAAGTCCGCTATAACATTAACAAATTTCATCAAAGTTTTTAAAAAATATAAAAATTTTTCATTGTTATTTATCACTGGGGAAAGGTCAATGAAGTGTTTACAAACCATGCTTGTGTTTTGTCTGTATCTCCTTAGCTGTTTATCATGACCATCGGAACTTTGAAGAGAGTTTTACATTGACATTTGTGGAGTGACTTTTGTGTCGTTTAGCCTCTTTAAATGAACAGTATGAATACTAAGTTTTTCTTTTGCAAAACCAACTGCTATTGTTTTTGGTTATATGGAAAAATTTGTTAGAAGAGGTTGAAGAAATCCCAAATATTCAAAAAATATCACTGTTCAAATAGAAAATGTTGGCTAGAATATTGATTAGGTAAAATGTCATAATTACACAGTATGAGTGAAAAGTTGGCCTTTTTAAAAGTCAGTTTTGTTTGGTTTACTGTGAAATTTCTTAGGACTGAAAATGCTCTGGACATGTTTGTCTATTTCTCCACACTAGATGGAGCTGTACACTAGGTATTGTGTTATATAGCAAACAAGGGCATGTATCTGGTAATACTAAGGTTAAACTTCAGTAATGCATATATTAATACAGTTAAATATTGGTCTGTTTGTTGCATAACTAAAGGTAAAATATAATTTTATCCCTTACATATAAAAATGTTATTTTCCAGTCATTGTGGGGAATGTATACGTTTGATTTTTCTGATGGAGTTATTAAGTTTCTCTTCGTCTATCCTTATACTTTGTTGGTACCCTAATGGCCAAAAATATTAAAAATTTTCAATATAGTTAAAATTACCTTAAATGGCTTCTGCTTAATGATTTGCTAGCATAACTAAATTTCTGCATTTCTTTTGATGTAAGCATACTGCCTGATACCTATGGTATGCTTAATGGTTAGGTTAGTACATTGATCTCTTGTAGATGATTCTACTCCTACTAGTTCAGTTGATTTATATACTTACCAAGAATCACTTGTTTGTCCCCAAACCTGTTTATACCAGTTGTATCTGTGATCATAATTATATAATTTAAATGAAATCTATGTAAGCTAATGAAAATATCATTTGTAGAAAGCATTCCTCCTGTGAAAACTTAAGGTGAACGATTTGCAACACTCAGTAAAAGGTGAATTGCTAAAAAAAAAAAAAAAATTACCATCAATGAGATAGTAATTTTTGAATTTGAATGAGAAAGTTGTGAAAAAAAAAACCTAGCTTTTGCACATGTTTGTGGGGCCAAAAATGCTTGGGATTCTGTAAGTTCTGTACAAAAGGTGCTGTTATTTAATGCCGTGATTACAAATGTACGAGTTTCACATTTTGAAAGTTACAATTGAGAAATAATTCTCCAAGCAATTTTTACTTGAAAATGCCAAATGTCCTGAAAGTTATTTTTACTTAAGTGCTTAATGATTTTAAAATTCGCTTCTCTCTTAATGTTAGTTATCTTGCTATAGCTTTCTATGATTGTTTTAGCTGATTATTATTTAGAGGCCATCCAAATAAAAAGTGTTAATTAGAAGACAATATATTTAGATAGAAGAAAATAAAACCAGTACTTTATCAAAGACTCCAGATATAATTTTAGCAAATAATGTAGCTTTTTCAGTCTTACTTTTGAGTTAATGTAATGATTTTAATCTTTCTGTTATTCCAGATTTTATGATTCCTTGAATTGTTTTTTTAGCCAAAAGTTTGAAATTTGGTCCTTAGTTTGTCTGGTCTCTTCATGTTGAACTAGCAAGGGATTGTCTTCCTCCACATATACAAAACTGGTGATTTTGGTTCAGTAGTGATTTCCTCTCTAATAAGAGTTTCTCCTCCTCTGCTATAATCCTATGAAAGAAATTTTATTACTAAAAAAAGGTAAAAGAATTTTTTACTTTCATAAAAAGAACAGGAAGGAATCAGAAGATCTAGGTTTTAATCCTGGGATCTAGGACCTAGAACAGTAAATACTTGCCAAATAAATAAATGAATGAGTAGTTTGCTGCTTATTAGTTCTGAGTATATAACCTGGCTGATTAACTTCTCTTAAAGCCTTATGTATAACATGGGATTTTATTAATTCAACACACATTTTTTTTTTCTTTCAACACACATTTCTTGAGTGTTATAAGTCAGGCACCACAGTGAGAACTATAAGCCTCCTTTCATTCAGGTTGCTTAACTGGAAGGAACAGATAAGTAAATAATTAAAATCACTGTGACAAATACTCCGATGGAAGCAGGCCTGGACAGAGACAAGTGAATAGCCCCTTTAAACCTGCAAATATTGGTCAAATTTTTATTTAGTGGGGATAGGAAGAAACAGATTTTATTTTAAAATTATTATGCAGAAACTGATTAAAAAATTAATTTTCTCTCACTAATTGAGGAAAACATTTCTGAAAAAATTTTGCAAAAAATTTTTCAGTTTTTTGGAGCTTCTGTTTTCACTTCTCAACAGTTTCATGGAAGACACATTTATAAGTTTCAAAATTAGATAATAATAGAAGTTGCCAGAGAAGTGCCATGGATTATTTTCTGAATTTTAATTCAGTGCAACTACATATGTAGTAGATATTGTTGAGGAGTGCTTTTAAATTTCCAGTTAAGAGCGACGTATAGAAACCTTAGTTAACTGACATCATACTTCTCATTTATTCCAGTGATGTTTTATGACCCTCATAGATTGCTGTACTCTCCAGCTCTGCCCCTGAATCCCAACTGGCTTGACTACATTCAACATGAACAGAACTGACACTTTTATAATTTTGAGTTTTCCAGTCTGTGACCACAGTATATATTTCCTTTTATTTAGGTCTTCTTTTATATCTCTCAGTAAAATTGTATTATTTTTTCCCTAGGGGTTTTGCATTGTTGTAATTCTTATACAAGGACTTCAAATTTAGGGTGAAGGAAGTGTGAATAGCCAAGATTCTTGATTTGTTCCAGTATCAAAGGAACGGATTTAAGTGTTTTACCATTCTCAGAGGATTTTTCTTATTTGCTGTTTGTTTTAAGATACCTGTTATCAGATTATTATATTTTTAGAATGCAAAGATTTTTTTTTTTAAGAAATGCATGTTGAGGGGTGCCTGGGTGGCTTAGTCGTTAAGCGTCTGCCTTCTGCTCAGGTCATGATCCCAAGGTCCTGGGATCGAGCCCCACATCCAGCTCCCTGCTCAGCGGGAAGCCTGCTTCTCCCTCTCCCACTCCCCCTGCTTGTGTTGCCTCTCTTGCTGTGTCTCTCTCTGTCAAATAAATAAATAAAATCTTTAAAAAATATATTTTAAAGAAACGCTTGTTGAATTTTATCAGCTGCTTCATCTGTATAGATTTTTAAATTTTCTTTTAATGTTAGTGTAATGGATATATTCATTTCTTTTCAAATATTGAATAAATCTATGAGATAACACAATTTAGTCACAATACATTACTACTTTTCTTATAATGTTGGTTCCTGCTTGCTAATATTTTGTGATTTTTACATGTGTGTTCATTAATGAAATTTGCTTCTTATGCTGTTCTCATATAGGTTTGATATCAAGATTTTTGCTATTTTCCTAAAGATTTTGCTATCTTTAACTCTCTGGAGATTTTAAGGTAATATTAGACTAATTTCAAATTAGATTGGAGTAATAATAATTTCTGGAATATGCTACTTCCCAGGAATATTTTTTACTCCTGATTAATTTCTTTGAAAATTATAGGCTTATTCAAGTTTTTTATGTGTACTAAATCAGTTTTGGTACAAAGTTATATTTTTTTCTGGGAATGTTTCTGTTACAGCTCCATTTTCAAATGCATTGCTGTAAAGATGTTAATAATATCCTCTTATTCTTCATATTGTTTGTATATTTTCTCTTTTCTTCTTGATCAGTTTTCCCAGTTTGTCAGTTTTTCAGTCTTTTTAAAGAACCAACTTTTGGCTTTGTTAATTCTCTCAGTGATATGTTTACTTTCCTATTTAATTAATTTCTCTTAATTTTTTTCCCTTCTAATCTTTTTGGGCTTATTTTGCTTTAGATCTGATTTCTTATGATGGATGCTTAGCTCATTAATGTTCAGTTTCCTTTTCTAATATATGTGTTGAAGGACATAAATTTGCCTCCAAGTAGTACTTTAGCTGCATCTCACAGGTTTTGCTTTGTAGAATTTGTTATTGTAGAATTCAAAATATTTTCTAATTGTCATCAAGATTTTTTTCATTGAGTTGTGGGCACCTGGGTGGCTTGTTCGGTTAAGCATCCGACTCTTGATTTCGGCTCAGGGTCCTTAAATCAAGCCCTGTGTCAGGCTCCATGCTGGCCTGGAGCCTGCTTAAGATTTTCTGTCCCTCTCCCACTTCCCTCTCCCTCCCTCCCTCTCTCCCTCTCTAAAAATTAAAAAAAAAAGATTTTTTTCCATTGACTTATTAATATCTAAGTATATGGGAGCCTTAACTTCTGAATATATGGGAATTTTAATTTCTGAATGATGATTTTCTTTTTGTTATCAATTTCTACCTTTACATTGTGGTTAGAGAAGATGCTCCATCAAGTTTTAATTCTTTGAAATTTGATTCTACTTGCTTTGTAGAATCAATGGTCAGTATTGTAATATTGCATGTGCTTAAAAAGAGTGTGTATTCTGGATGTTGGGTAGAACATTAGTTTATGTTTAGATTTGTTTAGATTTGTTAGATCAAGTTTGTTAATGGCATTTTATAAATCATCTGTATTCTTACTGAGTTTTTTTTGTTGTTGTTTTGTTCCATCATTGTGGATTATCCATTTTCTCCTCATGGTTTTGTTGGTTTCTACTATACCTATGTAAAGCTTATGTTATTAGGCTTGTATACATTTAAAACTTTTGTATCTTCCTTGTGAATTGAAACTTTTATCCTTATACAGTGACCTTTCTCTGCCTTAAAATCTATTTTGCCTCATATTAATATCACATAATGTTTTTTGCTTAATATTTGCATGGTATATCTTTTTACATCCTTTTTGTTCAACTTTTCTGATTATTTTATTTTTTTAAAAGATTTTATTTATTTTATTTTAGAGAGAGAGCGCGCACGCACACACACACACATATGCGTGAGTGGAGAGAGGGGCAGAGGGAGAAGAGGAGAGAGAGAATCTCAAGCCGACTCCCTTATTGAACGTGGACCCTGATGCTGGGCTTGATCCCACGACCTTGAGATCAAGACCTGAGCTGAAACCAAGAGTTGGAGGCTTAACTGACCTAGCCACCCAGGCACCCTTGATTTTTTTCACTTTAGAGTCTGTTGTAAACATGTAGATGAATTTTTTAAAATCTAGTCTGACAACTTCTTTTTACATTCTGAATTATGTAGATTGACTTCTTTTTCATTTGGTATATGTCCCTATGAATATTTTACGTTGTGGTAAAGTATACGTAACATTTTATTGTGCACCATTTTTTAAGGGTACAGTTTATTGGCATTAACTGCATTCACATTGTTGTACACCATGACCAGCTCTACAATTTTTTCTTTATCCCAAACAGAAGCTTTGCACCCATTAAACAATAACTCCTTACTCTTCCTTCCCTCAGCCCTGGGTAATAACTGTTCTACTTTCTTTCTTTATGAATTTGACTATTCTGACTTTCTCTATGAATTTGACTTTCTTTATGCATTTGGCCTCACCTAAGTGGAATCATACAGTATTTGTCCTTTTGTGTCTGGCTTAATTTCACTTAGCATAATGTTTTTAAGGTTTATCCATGTTGTAGCATCTATCAAAATTTCATTCCTTTTTAAGACTGAATAATATTCCATTGTATCTTCTTGCCACATTTTGTTTATCCATCCATCTCTTGATGGACAGTAGGATTGTTCCCATCTTTTCACTATTGTGAATAATGCTGCTATGAACTTGGCGTACAGTCCTATGAATTTTAATGCAAGTGAATATTCATGTAACTACCCCTGTATCAGAATACAGAGCAATTTTCTGTCATCTCAAAAAGCACCCTGGTACTATTTTTTTAGTTGCATGTTACCTCTCCTTACTCTCCTTGGCAAGCTCTGATCTCTTGTCCATCACTATAGTCATGTCATTCTAAGAAGGTTATATAAATGGAGTCATATATGTGCAGTTTTTTGAAACTGGCAGCTTTCACTCAGCTTAATGTCTTTTAAGATTCATCCAAGTTGTTGGATCAAGTTTGTTCTTTTTTATTGGTAAATAGTGTACCATTCACTGTATGTATGTATGTATGTATGTATGTATGTATGTATGTATGTATGTATAGCAGTTTGTTTACCATTCACGGGTTGAAGGCTAATACAGTTGTTTTGTTTTGGGCTGCAGATTTTTATGTGGACATGAATTTTCATGTTTAGGGTAAATATGCAGCAATGAGATTGCTGGGTCAGATGCTGAGTTTTTAACTTTGTAAGAAATTGCCAAACCATTTCCCAGAGTGACTACTGTTGTGCATGTCCACTGGCATTGTGTGAGAATTCTAGTTGTTCCTCCTCATCATCAGCACTTGATATTTTCAGTATTTTTTAATTCAGTCTTTCAAATGTATGTAGTAGTTGTCATGGTTTTAATTAGAATTTCACTAATTAGTCATTATGTTGAACTACTTGCATATGCTTATTTGCATACCCTATATCCCTCTTTAGACAAGTGCCTATTCAAGTCCATTTTTATTGTTGAGTTTTGGTGGTTCTGGGTATATTCTGGATACAAGTCCTTTGTCAAATATGTAATTTCCACATATTTTTTCCTAGTCTGTAACTTGTCTTTTAATGAACTTGGCAGTTCTTTGACAAAGCAAAAGTTATAAATTTTGGTAAGATCCACTTTATCATTTTTTTCCTTTATGAATCATGCTTTTAGTGTCATTTCTAAAGGCTTGGAGTTTTTTGAGCTTTCTGGATCTATGGGTTTGTAGTTTTTATATGCTTTGGGTACTGTTTCTTTACATGTCTAAAAATTCTGTTTTATTGGGCGCCTGGGTGGCTCAGTTGGTTAAGCGACTGCCTTCGGCTCAGGTCATGATCCTGGAGTCCCAGGATCGAGTCCCGCATCGGGCTCCCTGCTCTGCAGGGAGTCTGCTTCTCCCTCTGACCCTCCCCCCTCTCCTGCTTTCTCTCTCCCATTCTCTCTCTCAAATAAATAAATAAAATTTTTTAAAAAAATTCTGTTTTATTCTTTTATTATTTATTTATTTAGTATTCGTATTTTAAGTAGGCTCCATGCCTAACATGGGGCTTGAACTCATGACCCTGAGATCAAGAGTCACATGCTCTACTGACTGAGCCAGCCAGGCATCCCTGTTTTATTCTTTTACAGGTTATCATTCTTGTTTTTTCTTCGGAGACAATTAACTTGTATAAACAAACATTATAAACCTTGGTTTTCCAACATCACATTAGCTGCTATCTGCTTAGTTTTTAATGTTTCACTTGCTGCCCTTTTGATAGCCACATTCTCTGGTATGCCTGTATAGTTTGATGGTCAGCCAAGGATTTGGGTAGCACTTGTAATCAGATTTGGGGGCTTACAGTTTTTGTATCTTTCTTGTTTCTGGGATCTTTCCATTAATTTTCCACTACTCTGCCATATGTTGAGCTCTGTCCTCTCATATCTCAGGCCTCAGCTCTCTGCTGCCTTTACTGCTTATTTGGGGAACACATTCAGTCAATAAAGCAGCAGAGTCATAAATCTCACCTATTTCAGCTCTGTCTTTCAAGGGTAGACTGCCTCTGGTGTGTTTTTTTTGTTTGTTTGGTGAACATGCTGGGTTTTCCCCCCGAGCATGCCCAGTTTTGTGGTCCACCAGAGATTTGGGCAGTATTTATACTCAAATTTTGGGTTTTACTGGCTCTCTGATTCTCTTACTTCAGTGTCTTACCCTTCTATTTCCAGCTCGTCTTCTAGTTCTGAACTCTGTTCTCTGCCATCTCAAGCCAGCTGTGATCAATGGTCTGTTGATGGAGTTGTGGGGATTGGGGAATTTTCTTGGAATTCCAATTTTTCAAGAAGAAATTCTTGTCTTTTTTCTTTTTTTTAAGATTTTATTTATTTATTTTAGAGAGAGAGAGTGCGCACAAGGGAGCACAAGCAGGGTGAGGAGCAAAGGGAGAGGGACAAGCAGACTCCTAGCTGAGCATGGAGCCTGATGCAGGGCTCGATCCCGATGCAGGGCTCGATCCCAGGACCCTGAGATCATGACCTGAACTGAAATCAAGAACTGGATGCTCAACTGAATGAGTCACCCAGGTGCCCCTCTTGTCTTTTTTCTATGCCAGGCTGCTTCCCATTGACTTAATTTTGTCTAGATTTCATAATTATTATCCTTGGGAAGGCTCATTTAACCACTTCACTGTGTTGACATTACCAGAAGTTACTACACATTAAATTTTACATTTCAGTTGTTATGTTTTATTTATAGAATCTTCATTTATTTCCATTTCATATATGTTAATTCACAGTTCACTTTTTATTGCTTCATGTTCTCTGCATATATTTCAAACCTGTTCTTATTTTTTTTAATTTAATATGAATGGTTTTGTTATTTGTGACTGACAGCCCCAAAGGCTGAAGTATTTGTGGTTTGTTTGTGCAATCCCTTTTTTTAATGGTGATTCTTCATTTTAGCTCATTACTTCTTTGTGTGCTTGGGTATTTTTGACTGTATGCTACTTATTTTAAAATATTTTTATTTATTTATTTATTTATTTTCTGTGTGGGACTTGGATTCCTGGAATGAAGATACCTTTCTCCAGAGAAGATTTGCTTTTACTTCTGCCAGGTGCCAAAGAACCTACCATCCTGGCTCTATTTGAAACTAAATTCAGTGTTTGACATTTTTTGGACCACCCAGCTGATGTGAATTTGAGTTGCAGACCTTTGAAAGGTCTAGCTTGTGGTGAAAATTTCTTAAGGACCCTTTTTCCTGCTCTGATCAATACCAGGGAAGATTTCCCTGCAGTCCTCTAAGTATGAGTAATGGGTTAAGTTTATTTCTTTGATGTCTTTGCATTTTTTCCTTCTTTGGTAGCTTTATAACTTTTGGGGTCATAGCTTGTATGGAAGCAATGTTTCAGTATATTCTACCTTGGGTCACATTCTGGGATTTATCTTTTATAGATCCTCAAAAGGACAGGAAAATCAGTTACTTATGTTTGGCTAATATCCATAGACTAAAGCAGATCCTGTGCTTTGCTTCTCTCATAGGTTAGATTCCCTATGAAATAAACTTTGAGACTTTGAGATTTGTGTGTAGGAGGTTTGCTAGGGGAATTCTGTCAGGGACAATGTCTGAGGAATGAGAGAAGCAGGAGTGAGCAGAAGGAAAAGCTGAACTGCAGTCAGTTGCAGGAAAGATTTCAGTCAATCTTTTTGTCCTTTAGAGATGTCTCATCTTGAGCAAAGGGTTTGGCTTTTATACGCCCAAATAGACCCTCACATTGAATGCAGGCCACTCTGAGGGAGGAGGCATGATTCTGGATGAGGTGGTTCTTTTTGTCTGAGGGCTGGTCCTTGTAAAGGACGTAGCTGAGAGCCTTCAGCAGTCACATTCTTAACCAGCTGGGGGAATTATAGCCTTGATACGGAAAGAGATTTGGGTTATGTACTATAGCATCCACTGTAGTTTCCCCTCTGAATTCTTTAGCTATTTGTTAGCCTTATAACTTCTTTTCAGATCATAGATTCTTTTTATTTATGTTTTATCCGGTATTTTTGTTCTTGTTTCCAAGGTTAGTTCAAACGGCCTTGTTTGTTACATTATTGGGACCAACTCAGATTAACTTTTTATGTAAGATAGAACTCTTTTTTCCAGCTTTGCTTTACTATGTTGTAAATTACATTTATATTTTCCCAGCTTTACTGACGTATGGTTGACTAATAAATATTGTATGTATTTAGGTTGTACAATGTGAATGTTTTTTAAGGTGTACAACGTGATGTTTTTATATACACATACATTGTGAAATATGATAGAACTCTCTTAATAGATTTCACTTTACCATTGACCATTAATACTTTGACGAAACTTTTTGTTCTTTGTTTCTCTTTATGGTCAAGTTTCTTATGAAATGATTCTGGAAAGTATTATGGTAATTTAGAAAGAAACCCAGTAATCCATTTTTTGTAAAAGGGCAAGTTATTGGGGCACCTGGGTGGCTCAATCGGTTAAGCATCTGCCTTTGGCTCAGGTCATGGTCCTGAAGTCCTGGAATCGAGCTCTGTGTCGGGCTCCCTACTCCACCAGGGAATCTGCTTCTCGCTCTCTCCTGTGTGCTCTCTCTCTCAAATAAATAAATAATCTTAAAAAAAAAAAAAGAAACAAAAGGGCAGGTTATTAAGAAATTCTCAATGAAGTCCATTTACTACACAGAGAATTAGCAATATTTTACATTAGATTATTTCTCTTAATATGAAAATGGTATAAGCTGGATCATTGTCATAATGAAATAGGAGGAATTTAGCATATTTAAAATAATGAAAACTCAACTGTCAGAACATTCTAGGTAAGTTCTTGTTCATGGTAACAGATAGCCTGTCAGATCTAGCAACTATCATTTACTAATTCTCCAGTATTTTCATTAAATATTGTTAAGCAACTAAGAACCCAGTAGCCTGTCTCTCTAACAAGTAGTTACAATACCAGTTATAGTGTGTAACTTTTTAAACTTTTATTTTCTTTAGCAATATTGCTCTTAATTCTGTCTCCGCCAGCCTGGGCCTCTGATATTTCATGTGGAGTAGGAAATGGAGATGAAGGTATCAGCAGACCTTTCTCTTTTCCACAGAACCTCAAGCACCTAAGAAGCCTTTACTTCATCTTTTGCGATTAATAATTACCATTTTTTATTATGCATTTACATTTATGTACTCCTGTTAATAGCATCTTGTTTGTGTTATGAAATGTATTAAGTATCCAGAAAAACACAGAATAATAAATGTTATTGAGCTACCCAGATTTGGCATAAATGTTTTCCGTTTTACCCCACTCTCAATCTCATTTGTCTTTTCTGTGTTAATCACTGTTAAAAGTAGCTTTGAATTTTACCAGACTCATTTCTATGTATTCATTTATGCAAACACATCCAGGTGTCAAAATAAATGCAGTTTTTAGGTTTTTTAAAAAAACATTTTATTTATTTACTTGAGAGAGAGAAAGAGCGAGAGCACAGAGGAAGAGGGAGAAGCAGACTCCCCCTTGAGCAGGGAGCCTGATGCGGGACTCGATCCCAGGACTCTAAGATCCTGACCTGAGCCTAAGGCAGATGCTTAACTGACTGAGCCACCCAGGCGCTCCAGGTTTTTTTAAATATAAATGCAGTTATTCTGTACATATTTTTCTATTTCTTTCATTTTTTAGTATATTGTAGAATATCTTTTTATGTCAGTCCATATTGATTTACCTCATTTAGTGAATGGCTTTTTAAATATTTTTATATTAGCGCATTACTTAGTATATAATAGGCACTCAGAAAATATTGGCTGTGGTTGCTCTGTTAATATTATACTATATGGTCTGGATGTATCAAATTTCATTTAGCCACTTACTTATAGAGTGACCTTTAGATAGTTTCCAACATTCCAATCTAATTTTTATATTTTCTTTTAGAGTATTTCCTTTAGCTGTCCCATTTTTATTTATTTATTTATTTATTTATTTATGTATTTTTAAAGATTTTATTAATTTATTTGACAGAGAGAGACACATCGAGAGAGGGAACACAAGCAGGGGGAGTGGGAGAGGGAGAAGCAGGCTTCCCGCTGAGCAGGGAGCTGGATGTGGGGCTCGATCCCAGAACCCTGGGATCATGACCTGAGCAGAAGGCGGACGCTTAATGACTGAACCACCCAGGTGCGCCCCCCCCCCTTTTTTTTTTAAATCCTGGAGATCAAGTAAGTTTGGTTTTCATTTAATTCATTTAATGAACCTATAATCCCAATGTTACATCATATCATAATGGCAGAAAGATTAAAATCTTGTGGCCAGTTTAAAACTACAAGTTCCATGGTGATTAAAATATTCAATACTCCTTCCTGAGTAAAGGTATAAGTTTTCTTCAGTGTAGTGGAGGCATATACTCTTTTACTAGCTTAGGCATGCAGTCCACTCTTGGTGTAGATTCATCTTTCTAAACTGACTGCCAGTCTTGACCAGTCTTCTAGAAGAGAGCACCCTCTAGTGTTCCTATGTGGTGTAACAAGTATTTCATCCTGATGAAGTGCTTCTCAGAACACCATTTGGGCTTGGTTCAATAATCTGGATCCATCCCTAGGGCTCTTCAGTTGCTTCTTGATTGTTGGGACCAGTGTTGACAGAGCTATCACAAATCCTATTGGCATCGAGTGCCTGTGGCCTGAGTGTAATTTAAATATAATGTGCACACCCAAATGTATTTTGTGCCCCAAGAAATAGTCAGTTGGGTGTATTTCACTTTCAGATTAAGTTTGATCTGTGTAAGCCACAGGTTTACTACAGCAGCCCTTTTCTGAGTTCTGGGCGTGCATCTATGCATGATATGTAGCCACCATATTGTATCATATTCACTCTTTTAGAGACCATTTTTATCCCATGAATGTTGTTCCATTTGCATTCATGCCTTTTATAATCAAAAGAACAAAGCAGCAGACTATTTACACAGTAAGTGGGCTGCAGCAATATTTTTGCCCTCAGACCCCAATTACTTTCTCAGGAGGGAGTGTTCTTGATTGGTGGCAATACAGTACACCAGTTGCTACCTATTACAGTCATCCCACCTGAATCAACTACGAAGGAGCCATCATGATAAATACAACAGAAATGTGACTCAAATGACAATTCTAATTTACTACCATTTAGGTGAGTCATTGAGAGGATTGTCCTTGATATCATCTCTCTACATCACTTCAGGTTGTTGTCATAAGTCAACATTTGTTCAGTTCTCATATGCTAGAGTTTATGGGTCAACCACTTTCTCCCAGCCTTAATCATTCTGATTTTCTTGCTCTCAGAAGTTCTTGTTGGGAAAAGAAGAATAGCATCCTTTCTTGTGTCATAGCCCATTTCTCCACTCCCTTACTATTGGCTACCTTTTATTTCTGTTTCCAATTATTACTGTTTTAACCTGTATTTTTCCTCCCCTGTGGAATGCTCTGATTTGGCCATGCTGCCTGTCCATATGGCAGACCCTTAAAGCAGCCTTGCTGAGACCTTTGCTTTTGTTTGTTCCCAGGAAAATTTTATACAGTTTGATGAATCAAGAATTATAGGATTGTCTCTTGTTTGGTAATGAAGTAGTACATATGATTAATCTTAATTTAGCTTTGTGGGGTGAAATAATGAGCCACTCCAAAGTTTCCTTAGCAACAGGTACAAATTGTGTGTTATGGATAACTTGTCTTGTGCAGCTGTCTCTCCTTCTGTTGGCACTGTTATCCTTTTGTTGGCACATATTAGTCTGGGAAGGTGAAAGAAACATCTGTGAGGTGGGAAAGATAAAATTGTGAACTGCACCACATCCATCCCCTCACTGCCATTCTGGTTCCTAGAAACTTTTCCAGTGGAGTCCCCTCTTACTTTCTCTCATACTTAATTTTAGAATACACTGCTCCAGTCAAGTTACCAGTCCTTGATGCCCTTATCACCCGTCATTTAAGTAACAGGTATTTTAATTGCCCATTCCAACTTTTAATGAGATCGTTACTTTGAGGGTGATAATATTTTATTTCCTTGCCCATTTTTGTAAATAGGTAACAATCTGAGGAAACATATGCAGGTGTTCAAACTGGTAAGTGATTCTGTTCCTTTAATTAAATTCTTGGCAATCACTTTCATTAAAGTATGAGCAAAGCCTGGAATACAATAGGTGTCAATTCTAGTCACTACTCATTTATTAGGTCCCTGCAGTACTGGTAGAGGTCTAATATGGTCCACTTGCTGCTTTTTTTTTTTTTTTTTTTTTTTAAGTAGGCTCTATACCCAGTTCAGTTCGGGGCTTGAACTCATGACCCTGTGGTCAAGAGTTGCATGCTCTACTGACTGAGCCAGCCAGGCACCCCCACTTGCTGAATTCTTAAAGCAGAAGTTCCCTCAACTTTTTTTCATAATGTCTTCAGTGTCTTAGTAATATTTTCATGGTGCTTCTAAGCTGCCCCCTTCTGTTCCTTCACATTGATTTTTGCATGGTTGCTTTTTATCCCAGCAATGCAAAGATACGAAATCATTGAAAGGCTGTTGTAGCCCATTTGTTTTGAGACTTTCCAGATTATTGTTGCACATTCTTTGTTGTGTATGATCACTGTTATCTTGTCCGTTTAGCTCATGTTCAGCTAGTATTTTTACAGAGTTTCCTTGAATGTCAGGAGCACTTCCAGTCCTTGTAGTTTGCATCTGTTCTCAAGGCACTCCTTTAACCCTCAGCTAGGTTTGCTTTGAGCCTAGTGATCAGCCTGAAATGAAAGCTTAAGGTCTTCTTAGGTCTTTCTTGAACATGCCAGGTGGCTTTCTAAATTCCCTCATATACTTAGCTGCTTTGCATTTCTTAATTTCCCGGAGTCTCCCCTCAGCTTCTCCTCTGGGCTTTACGTGGTCTATTATATGTCTCCATTCTTCTTACCGTGGGTGTCAGTGGGTCTGTAGTTGCCTTGCAGCTTTTACAAGCAATGTTTGCGCCTTTACCCACCTGAGTTCCAAGTTAGGTGATATAGAGGCAGGTGCCTTATATCAGTCCTTCAGGTATTCCCCCAGACAGGTTAGAACAGATTATGTACAATAATTTGCATATCAGGTCTTCTCTGCTGTCCTCTAGTCGAAGGAGGAAGCTGGGAACCACACTGCCACTGTTTAAGAACAAGACCACCATTGCACTAGGGAATGGGCAGGGGAAGAGTAAGGAGAAAATGGCACAAAACTCTCTTACCATTTTGAAGATGGCTTTTTCTTGATTGGGTGTTTGCTTGGTTGCTGGTAACTTTTGACTGTTTTCTAGAGTTCCAACAAAGTTGGTTCAGACAGTTCCTGCTGGGTTTTTTTGATGTTTCTTTTGGGTAATGAGAGCTTAGAGCTTTCTAGTCTGCCATTTTGCTGTCATTCCTCCTACTGATTTTTAATATAGTTTCATTCAGTGCAGTGCAAGGGAAATAATATCATTTGTCCTATCTTTGTATTACTTGTGTGATCCAGTGCTCGCTCATTCCATGAATTCAGGAGGCTAGTTCTAGAGGTCTGGGGCATTTGCCTCAGCATTCCAGCCCCCCTCTGAACTAGCACTTTACTTTTTTGATAAAGTTTCATAGTGATAGATGGAGACTCCATAAAGGAGTGTTTTTTTTTTTTTTATTGCCCAATCATCCAGGGCCATACTGTACTAGAATGACCTAAGATTTTGTGAATATCCAGATCTTAACCCCAGAGGCCCATTTTGCAGATTTTCCTTTACTACCTTCTACCATGGTTTTACTGTCTGCAGGCTATATATGGCTGATTTTCAAAAACAGTGCAACTCTCAAGCAGGCAGTAACGGTAAGGGATTGACTCTCTGGCAAAAAACAAAAACCAAAAAACAAAAAACAACACCTTATTTGTTGCTTCTGGGCTTGTTTTGTTTTGTTTTTGTTTAAATAACCACATTTCAGGCTAAAAACATGGCATCTCTGATCTTGGAGTTGGATAGAGAAAAATGCCTCTTGCAGGCTGTAATGCATTCCATTACAGTTAGGGAACTTGCATTGTTAAAACAAGTGGTATATTTTGCTTTGGCTGAGAATCATAGGGTTCACATTGTATAGCAATCCAAACTGGGAGGTCCTGAGGGGACATTTATGTCAGTGGCTTCAAAATGGTGAATAGGCCTGCATGTGAATGCAATGAACTCCTCCTGAACTTACCCCTAGAATACACTCTTGCATAGGACATTTCTGTTATCAGTAAGCTCTCCTGAGCGGCCTTCTCCTTATTTGAATGATTCTTTACAGCATCTAGGACATGGTGGGTATTTCTTACCTCAGGATAATTTGGTGACCTTTGATGACCTTTGATGATAGGTGCACTTTCTACCAATACCCAATAATAAGATAGCTGTAGTCTTTAAAAAGGTCTATCTTTAACACTCGCATCGGGCAGCTTTCCAATCTCTAGTGATCTGAGAGTTTCTGAGGTATAATAATCGGTTTCTGCCCAAGGCTCCTATCTTCCTTCATGTGTCAGTATTGAAGATACTTCTAAAATAGTTTGAGCACTGAGATCATAATGTTCTAGACTCTAGGACCTAGAGGCACTGCCTGGGAGACAATCCTTTGTAAATCTTTAATTGATTATTTTGGCTGAGAGCCTTACTCATATTCAGATTTCTTTTTCTTGACTTTATTAAGAGGCTTAGCCATATCTTTAAATGGAAGATGTTGCTTTGCCAAAACCCAGATAGTCCCACTAGTCTGGGATGTCTATCTAGGGAAAGGTCATAAGGAATACTAAAATATTTTTCAAAGATTAAGTATGTCCTTGGTGTTTCTAGCACACATTATTCCCAAAAGTTTCACCTGGCCTTGAGTTTTAGTTAGGCTTTATTAGCCATGTTTTATGTCACATGAGTAAGAATGCAAAAGAATTCCATTGTTTCACATCTTTTCTACCAGTTTGCCTTGTTAGAGCTTTTAGTTATGGCCACACTGATTTATGTGTAATGTGTGATATCTGATTTGGCTTTAATTTATATTCCATGACCAATAATTCTGGGAACCCTTACATGTTTCTAAACCTTGTTTTAAAAAAACTCTTGTCAAATGGATGTTCTGTTTATTTGCCCATTAAAAAAAAAATATTGTCTGTCTTGTATAGATTTGTAGGAGCTTTTAAAAACATTTTTTTGAATCTGAGTCTGTTATCATTAAACATGTTATGAACTTCTCCCAGTCTGTTGTTTGCCTTTTCATTTCTCATAATGACATCTTTTGATGAAAAGAAAAATCTTAATTTTAACGAAGTCTAATTTGTCAATCATTTATAGTTAGTGTTTTATGTATACTTTTTAAGAAATCTTTGCTCATCCCAATGTCATTTAGATATTCTTCCTTGTTTTCTTTTAGAAGCTTGATTGCTTTAGATTCTACTTTTAGGGGTGCCTCTTGATTTCGGTTCAGGTCATGATCTCAGAGTCTTGAGATCGAGTCCCACCTCAGGCTCCGCACTCAGTGGGGAGTCTGCTTGAGATTCTCTCTCTCCCTCTCCCTCTGCCCCTTCCCTGCCCCTGCTCTCACTCTCATATATTCTCTCTTTCTAAAATAAATGTTTTTTTTTTTTAAAAATCTACTTTTAGATCTGTGATCTAGCTCAGATTAATTTTTTGGCATAGTATGAAGTAAGGATTGAGGGTAATTTTTTTCTGTGTGGATATCCACTTGATCCTGCATCATTTATTGAAAAGATTAGCTTCTCCTCACTACTGTGGATTATTTGCCATAAATCGGGTGTGTGGGTTTGTGTGTGGTGAGGGTCTATTTCTGTACTCTTTATTCCACTGAATTATTCGTGTATCCTTGCACCAGTATCACACTGTCTTAATTACGTGGCTTTATAGAAATAAAAGCATATGTACTGAGAAGAAAGAAATAAAAAATGTCTTTATTAGCAAATAACATAATTATATATGTAGCAAATCCTAAAGCCTCTGTAATAAAATGAGCAGAACTTATAAGTGAATTTGGTGAGGTTGTAAGATTCAAAGTCCAATACAAAAATCAGTTGTATTTCTGTATATAGCAAAGAACATTGAAAAAGTGAAATAAAACAATTACATTTATAGTAGCATCATAAAACATTAAATACTGGGGATAAACTTTATAAAATATGTGCGAGGCCTTTATACTGAAAAGTGTAAGACATTGCTGAGAGCAATTAAAAGAAGACATAAATAAAGAGGTGTGCCATGTTCATGGATTAGATGGTCAAACTTTTAATTCCTTCTTAATTCATTTATCTCTGTCAAAAATTCCAGCATGGGATGCCTGGGTGGCTTAGTCGGTTGAGCAGCTGCCTTCGGCTCAGGTCATGATCCCAGGGTCCTGGGATCGAGCCCCCGCATCGGGCTTCCCGTCGGACTTCCCGCTCAGCGGGAAGCCTGCTTCCCCTCTCCCACTCTCCCTGCTTGTGTTCCCTCTCTCGCTGTGTCGCTCTCTGTCAAATAAATAAAATCTTAAAAAAAAAAAAAATTCCAGCATGCTCTTTAAAAAAATTTATAAGCCAGCCCCAATATTTATATGAAAATGCTCAGGGCCTAGCCAAGTAATACTTTAAAAGAATAACAAAATTATAGGAGTTATACCACCTAATTTCAAGACTTACTGCAAATCTCATGTAATGAAGGCAATTTGGTTTTAGTGAAGGGATAGACATGGAATACTAAAAGAGCCCAAAAGTGGACCCACACATATATAGTTAACTGATTTTCAAGTAGGTGCCAACATAACTCAGTGGAGAAAAATAGTATTTTCAAATGGTACTGGAATAACGGGAAAAAAGTAAACTTTGATCTTTTGCCTTATGACTATATACAAAATTTGAAATCAATCATTGATCTAAATATAAAGCCTAAAACTATAAAACTTACAGGAGAAAACATAAAAGAAAATAGCTGTGATCTCAGAATTGGTAAATATTTCTTAGAACTTAAAACATGTTAAGCTCAAAAGAAAAAAAGATGATAAATTGGACTTTATTAAGATAAAAATATTTCCCCATTAGCTAAAATGAACAGGCAAGGCACAGCCTGGAAGAAAATATTTACAATACATACATTTGACAGAGGACTTGTTTTCAGAATATATTAAGAATTCTTACCACTTAGTAATAGGACAAGCAATTCAATAAAAAAAATGGGCAAAAGAGTTAAACAGACACTTCACAAAAAAAGATGTATGAATGGCCAACATGCATTTGAAATGATGTGTATAATCATTAAACAAGTAATGCAAATTAAAATCATAGGCTATAACTGCATACTCAAGAAAATTATTAAAATCAAGAAAACTGAAATAAGTCATTGGGTGTAATGTACAGCATGAAGACTATACTTAATACTGTATTGTATATTTGAAAGTTACAAAGAATAGATCTTAGAAGTTCTCATCACAACAACAAAAAATTTTATAACTATGTTTGGTGATGGATATTAACTAGACATTGTGATCATTTCATGATATATACAAACATCAATCATTATATTGTATACCTGAAACTAATATAATTTTAAGTCAGTTATATCCCCCCCAAAAAAAACTGGTTAAGCAAAACACATTCTTTTTTTTTCCAGGTTGTATGAATAGTAAAAGATATATATATGTGTATATATATATATATATAAATATAAATTTACACATTTATATTTATAATAAAAACTGGTTAAGCAAAACACATTCTTTTTTATTCCAGGTTGTATGAATAGTAAAAGATATATATGTGTGTATATATATATAAATTTACATATTTATATTTATAAAAAGACTGTCCATACCAAATGTTAAGACTGTGGAGCATCTAGAACTCTCACACATGGCTGGTAGATGTGTAAAATAGTATAACCACTTTAGGAAACAGTTGGGCTATTTCTTACAAAGTTAGTATGATCCAGCAATTCCACTCTCGATATTTATCCAAGAGAATTGAAAAACCTATGTCTGCAAAAAGGTTTGTACCAGCACATTTGTTACTGTTTTATTCATAGTAGCCAGCAATTAGAAACAACCCAAATATCAGTTTATAGGTAAATGGATAAACAAATTGCAGTATGTTCACACAATACAATAGAATATTACTGAGCAATAGGAAGGAACTACTGTTTTATACAACATCAATGAATCTCAAAAATTTATGCTAAGTAAAAGCATTCAGATACAGAAGAGTATTGTTAGGGGCTCAGCTGAGCTGGAGAAATCTGACAGGCTAGGTGTCAGAGTTGCAGTTTAAAACAATAAGCCGAAATGAAATTAACTGTCAAGCCTTAAATCACTTTCTATGATAGTATAAGCAAGAAACTAAATGGATAAAGCACTTGGGACGCCTGGGTGGCTCAGTTGGTTAAGCGTCTGCCTTTGGCTCAGGTCATGATCCCAGGGTCCTGGGATGGAGCCCTGCATCAGGCTCCTTGCTTGGCGGGAAGCCTGCTTCTTCCTCTGCCTGCTCCTCCCCCTACTTGTGTGCTCTCTCTCTCTTTCTCTCTCTCTGACAAATAAATAAAATCTTTAAAAAAAAATTAAAAAATGGAGAAAGCACTAACCTCCCCACTGTTCAATTTTTTCCCATGGAATGATGCACCCATTTGAGTGTCAGGTGGATCAGCACAGACATGGGGATCATCTCACTGCCTAGGTAGCTCCAAACGAAAAGCTCCTGTACATTTATGGGCCCAGGTTGGCCAGTGGGAGGTTCAGGGGGTGGGGGTGGGGCATAGGGAGGAGGGAGAGAGTGAAGGACTAGGAATGGAAAAGTACTGTTCACTAAGCCAAAGCGGAGAAAGGTATCCTCTCTCCCTAGCCCTTTAAGGACGTCTCCTGGGGGAGGGTCCGGATAAAGAGATCTCTGAATGTCTAGGAATGCAGGTTGTGACTACGTGTGGCCAGCCACAGGGGCCTGAGTTCTTGACAGCAACTACCTTTCGATACTGCAGTGCACTGGTTTTGCTAAGTCGGGTGTGGGGAGAGCAGCTTCTTCCTGTGAGGTCTGCCAGATGAAGGCTTTGTAATTGCCTATGATTGGGTTTACAAAATCACACATTTGGTTTTTGGCCAGGAGCTGGACTCCTCAAGTATACATTGTATAAGACCATTTATACAAAACCCTGGAAGTAGTATCTAATTTATATAGTAAAGGAACACAGATTAGCGGTTGCCTGGGATTGGGGAGTGGGGTAGATTTATTGCAAGGGGGCATAAGGCAACTTTTTAATGGGGTTTTTTGTTATACCATTGTAGACAGTGTCAAAACTCACCAAATGTACACTTAAAGTGGCTACACTTCTGCATGATGCAAATTATATCTCGAAGTTGATTTTAAAAATAAAGAAAATTTTTAAAAAATGGTTTAGTTGAATCCTAAGAGTACTGGTGAAAATATTTATGTTTACTACAACTGGTAATTTTTAACTATACATTATGAATAGGACTATAGGGTAAATATGTGAAACTATATGGGTTGGGTCAGAGTATGTTATATGCATGATTTTATCCAGGCGACTGAAAAGAAAGTGATAACGGAAAGAATCTTGACTACTCTCTGAAATTTGTTTTCTTATTAAACTAATGTTCTTTTTATACTTAGTTCACAGTGCATTACTGTGTTATAAAACTTTGTCATATAATGTCATGAAGCTATAAAACCCTTGTGTCTTAAAAATATGCCAATGTGTTTTATATTGTAGTAAAATGTACATAAGATTTTACTATTTTAACCATTTTTAAGTGTATAGTTCAGTGTCATTAAGTGCATTCACATTGTTATACAGTTGTCACCCCTATGCATCTCCAGAATGTTTTATTTTCCTTTTACTTAAAGAGTCAAATTTCTCTAAGGTTTGTTATGAAATCTTTTGTCTAATTCTTTTGAAATATACCTCCATATTTCTGTATGTTTATGTTGCTGCTTCGTGATCCCCCTACCCCAGTCTTATCACAATTCCAAGACTTCCTGAAGCTATGAAACGTAGGGAAGATGTTTATCAGTCATGTTTTAGGACAGAAACACATACACACACACACACACGCACCCCCTAGGTATTCTAAAGCAGAAAGGGCTTTAGGACAGAAACACACACACACACACACACACCCCACCCAGGTATTGCAAGCAGAAGGGGCTTTAGGGCTTTAGGACAGAAACACACACACACA